>NC_142942.1:22981042-23008542 GCF_046866305.1 Octopus bimaculoides | reverse complement strand
TATATATATATAGAGAGAGAGAGAGAGAGAGGGAGAGAGAGAGAGATAGAGAGGGAGAAAAAGACAGAAAGAAAAAGAGACTCACACACATGTATCATATGTATATAGACACACACACACACACACACACACACGCACGCGCGCGCACACACACACATACTCACATATATGTCTATATCTGTGCATATGATATTTATGAAATGTTAAAAACATTGACACACACACACTTCACATTATATACGGAAATAATAAAAAGGCGAAAATCCATTAAGTGTTTTCGCCAAACTTCAAAGTACAAAACACACCGAATGGTTATATACAAAAGCCAGAAATCTTTCTCACGGACCTATTGTCGTCGTTATGGTCAACGTAAACACTTTAGTAACGGTTGTCGTAATAAGTTATAAAATCATGTGAATTGATAGTAAAATAGAATTAAATGTCCACCAACTTTTGTATATAAATCTTATTTCTTTTGTTGACCCATTGTTATTCTGGAGTTGAGTAGCCACACAAGTAAAACGGACAAATATTATAATTCTTGCATAATTCCTCCCTCAAAATTATATGAATGCTAAGGAATTTTTTCTTGTGTACAGTTGTCTAATTTGTTGACGCTGTAATATCAATCTTTTGCCGGTGTTTTCCCCGTTTGGCTGATATATTTTCGGCAACTTTCGCGTGTTAAAACAGCGAAAAATTATGTTAAGTTTTGAAAATAGGTCCCTCTTTGAGATATAATTCATAACCTTTTAATATTCCATGGATATGTTAGTCGTTAGAAGAAGGAAATTAAAACCATAGAGGTACTTTAAACCTACAGATTCGAGACAATATCTCCTATTTACCTGATGTCATCCTTTAACTAAAGATTATAAACGAAAGGAAATGAAGGAAGTACTTGATCGATAATGAAACTCGCAGAGAAAGGTAAACTGACGTCCAGAAATTTCGATCGAGAAAATCAAATGAGAAAAATGAAGCGTTACGCATGTATTAATTTCTGCGAGACCAAAAGATTTTTAAAAAACGTCAAAAGAAAGATCGTCATTTTTACTAAAAGTAAATAGCAAACAGTTTTTAAAAAGACCATTTCCAGCGCAAAACTACATGCAAAAACTATGGATATAAAAAATTAGAATATTTAAACGACCAAACTGTGAAGTATAAAGCTATTTATTAGAAGGATATGAATTTATTTCAAAGAGGGAACTATTTTCAAAACTTAGCATAATTTTTCTTTGTTTTAATATCTATAATTTAACTCTGGCCATGCTAGAAATCGACCCCAGGACTTAATCTTTGTTAGCTTAGTACTTATTCTGTCAGTGCCTTTTGCCGAACCGCTATGTTATGTGGGCATAAACACATCAGCATCGGTTGACAAGCGGTAGCGGTGGGACAAACACAGACAAACATACAAATATATACATATACATATATACTATACGATGGGCTTCTTCCAGTTTCCGTCTATCAAATCCACTCACAAGGCTTTGGTTAGTCCGAGGCTGTAGTAGAAGACACTTGCCCAAGGTACCACGCAGTGGAACTGAACCCGGAACCATGTGGCTGGTAAGCAAGCTTCTTAGCACACCTATATGTATGTATAAATTCCCAGTTGTTTACCTAGCCATTCTTCCTTTCTACCTTTTCTGCTGAAATGGCGTTATACAACAGTCTGGTGCCAACGAAATCTCGTCTACCGCTATATTTTCTGCTTTTTAGCATTTAACGTCTCTACCAGATGATTTCTCAAGACAATTTCATCAGCTTGCGATGTTTGAAGCAACACATCCACGATAAATTGGATATGCAAATAATATTCGTCACCGCTAATGCCTATGGTATATATATATATATATAAAAGTGAAACAATATTATATCACAATACAATACAGATGTTATTGTTTCACTTTTGACACGTAATAGAGAACCAGTCTAAGAGATTGTTCCGGGCCCTCATCAGGCAAGAAGTCGAAAAATATTTTTAGCCCATGACACTCCATTGCCCTTAAGTAGTGCATGTGTAAAATTTGAATGAAATCGGTTGGGTAGTTCTCGAGATTTGGGGCTTCACACATACTGACAGACAGACAAATACACACACACACACATATACAGTGGCTGAGGACTCCACAGACACGCGTATCCTTAACGTAGTTCTCAGGGAGATTCAGCGTGAACACAATGTGACAAGGGTGATTTCTTTTAAATTACAGGTACAACTCATTTTTATATTATTTACCTGTCAGCAGAGTGAACTGGAGCAACGTAAAATAAAGTGTCTTGCTCAAGGACAGAACACGCCGCCGGGAATCGAACTCATGATCTTACGATCATGAGTCGAATGCTCCTAGCCACAAAGCCACGCACCTCCATTCTTTTATGAAACACATTTTAACCTCACCTTGAAAAAGCAGGAAAAGGAAAGACCTGTGGTCACACAACACGTTTTTCTCTCATAGGTTTCTCTTTGTTTGCTTGCTTTCTTATTGAGACGCTATGAAAGCTTGCCGGACGGGCTGTACCCGTAATACAAGCGTCCACCCTTGTCACTTCGTGTCACGCTGTTTCTGGATGAGAATTCCGATTAATAATACACGTGTCTGCAATATAGTCGTTCTCTTTCACGTTTATTTGACAGTCTCGTAGTAGATCAGGTGTTCCACTAACTGGTCACTCGTCGTCAAAGACGACCGAGATACTTTCTCTTGGCACACACGCACACTGTCATACTTACATAGATTCATACACACATATTTGCATATATACAGATACGCATAACGATACCCATACCCATACGCACACACACACAGACATAGAGGCGCAGGGGTTGCCATGTAACTACTTGGTTCCGGGTTCAGTCCCAATGCGTGGTACCCTGGGCAACTATTCTCTATTATAGCCTCGAGCTGACGAAAGCCTTGTCAGTGGATTTGGTAGGCGGTAACTGAAAGAAGCCCGTCGTATATATATATATATATATATATATATATATAAACATACATACAAGGGTTTAACTTTATGGCGTATCGTCAGACCTCAAAACCTTTTGGCCTAAGACCTCTTCCATGTCTTGAAGAGGTCTTAGGCCAAGAGATTTTGGGGTCTGACGATACGCCATAAAGTTAAACCCTTTATGGACGGGAAACACAGGGTAATAGCATAAACCTGTCTCCACCATTAACGTATATATATATATATAAAATACAAAAATGGGACAAGAACGCAAACACACACACACACACACACACACACACACACACACATACATATATATATATATATATATATATATATATATATATATATATATATATATATATATATATATATTATATTATATTATATATACTTTTAACTTTTAGCCGCCAGGAAAAGTCATAACTTGCCTGAAGACCAAAATCTTATCTCTCTCTCTATCTATGTATATGTCTATCTGCCTGTCTGTCTGTCTATCTATCTATCTACATATGTAGCTAGCTAGGTCTCTATCTTTGTTTCACTATCTCTCTCTCTCCCTATATATATATATATATATATATATATATATATATATATATATATATATATATTATATACTTAAATCTATGTATATATCTATTTCTCTCTCTCTTTCTCTCTCTCTCTCTATCTCGCTTGCTAGTTAGCTAGCTCTCTGTGTATATTCACAGATGTATGTGTGTATTGTGTGTGTATTGCACTATTGCTACTGCGACGACCAGGGCCACCACCACCACCACCACCACCACCGCCATCGTTGCATCCACCCGTTCGACTACTTGCCTATCTTTAAATATAACCAAGCTGTGGCTTTACTTTTTTTCTAAAGTACACATTAGTCTTTGAACAGTCTTTAGCTGTTCACATATGCACTTGGTTGCACCAAGCTGCACTTGGCACACGAGTTGCTGCTGCAGCTGCTGTTTTTAGCTTCAGCACCCGCCGCCTTCCGCTCCATTCCATCATCACCCGCCGCCTTCCGCTCCATTCCATCATCACCAGCGCCGATCGCCGCCGTTGCCACAGCTAACACACCTGCGGCAGCATCACCACCACTGATCATTACACACGTACGTACATACATACATACATACGCACACACACACATTTGGAGAGAAGAGAGAGGAAAAGAGAGACAGGTAAGATAGAAGATAAGGCTGTAGATTACCTGACGAGGTACGAGTTACGGCGAAGACGACGACAACGATGACGATAGCGGTGGTGGTAGTGATGGCAGATGGAAAGAGATAGATAGATAGATAGATAGATAGATAGATAGACAGAGAGAGCGAGAGAGACAGAGAGAGAAAAAGAGAAAGAAAGAGAAAGTGAGAGAAAGAGAAAGAGAGAGATGAGATAGGTTTCCGTCAATCACCAATCACTGACATATGAATGAGACACAATATATCCAGAGGCATTCAGAGAGAGAGAGAGAGAGAGAGAGAGAGAGAGAGAGAGAGAGAGAGAGAGAGAGAGAGAGAGAGAGAGAGAGAGAGAGAGAGACGGAGTCATAGACATACAGTGTCAGCTAAACACCAGACGCCCAATTGTATGACAGCACCACGCATACACATACACACACATACGCAAGCACGCACGTACGCTCACACACACATATATATATACCCACCCATATAGTCAGACACACACATAGACAGCCAGACATACCTGTATTTGAAGGAGTTATAACGAATGTCGACTGGCTTTACCTGTTGTATAACCCAACATAATGGAGCGGCGCTAGTGGTGTGGTGGTGTGTCAGCATTGTGGTTGTATCGGCAGTAGTTGTGGTGACGGTCGTGGAGGGTGGGAAGTAGTACAAGTAACAGCAGTTGTAGTGGCAGAAGAAGTGGTGGTGATGACAGTGAGTGGTAGGTATTGGTGGTAGTTGTAGTGGCGGAAGAAATGTAGTAGTAGTAGTATGTGTGTGTGTGTATTTATGTATGTATGTATGTGTGTGTGTGTGTGTATGTATGTATATATATATGTACATATATCGAGAGAGGAGACAGTGAAACGCGCGACAGGTAACCACAGATGGGACTCGTCCGTGGCTTCCACATTGCAGTCCAGTCTTCAGAGTGGTACGACGCGGGGGATTGACCTCGGAATAGGCTAGCGTGCGAATTACGAGAAATAATAAGATATAAAAAAAAAAAACAAGAGAAAAAACAATGACATGCAGAAAACAGGTGTGGTGTAAAGCATTGAATACAATGCTTTACCCGGTCCGGGAATTGACCCAACGATGTAGCGATCGTGAGTGCAACTCATTAAGCACTTGGCCACGCGCATTCACACACACACACACGTACATATATAGCTGAAGTTAACACAGAACTTTTGAATTTGAAGAATATTCAGCATCTTTGGCAGTCACAGCAGATCTCGGGGATCTTGTTCGTCTCGCTCCTATATATAATATATCGTGTTTTTAACACACGTCCATGAAGAGGTTTTTTTTTTCAGTCAAAATCTACCGCATCATACCTTTCAGTAGTAGATATATGTTAAGTATGATACGCAGAAAGCTATTTTATTTTAATGCTGTTTCAATTGCGGACGCCGAGTTTTATTCAGCGTGGCCGCTTTACGCAACATCAGTGAATGTATTATTCACTCTTTCCTATATGTTAACGGGGACATGTTTCGTAGCGATTATACGTTATTAATAATGCTCAAGGAAGTCGACACATGTCTGATGTTCTCGTGGCCCACTGTTGGCATGATTTTCGCCTCGCTCCGTTGTTTATTGTTTGTAACAGAAGATGTCTATGAAAAAATTTTCTTTTTTCCCAGGCAAAGACCACAGCATATACATTGATGCACTGTCAGCCATTCTGATTTAATACTGTTACAATTGGGTGTACCGAGAATTAACTGGTTGTTTATAAACGTCTTCATTTAAAAACAGACATAGAGTCTGTTAACATAGCAACTTGAGTGACATATTAAGAAAACTTACAATGTTATATCAATACTAAAAATAGACAAGCATTAACATCAAATTGCATTATTAAATAAACGGAAGGCGACGAGCTAGCAAAATCATTAGTACCCCGTGTTGTGTTCTTGAGCAAAACACTTCATTTCACGTTACCACAGTCCACTCAGATGTAAATGGGTCACCCTACGACAAACTATCCTTCCGATCAGGGGTAGGAATGTTGGTCTGCTCGCCTAGCCAACCGGGTGGCATTAATCGAACGATAAAACAATGCAAAGCGCATTGTGACCAGCGTTGTATAACAACAGCTAATAATCTGGTCGATCACGTGGTATGTAGATGCATACGTAAATTTTTTTCAAGGTGAGCAATGAGGTTACTAAAAGTTTGCTCAGAGGAACACGTCGAGGAAGGAACCACGGCTAAAATTTCAACTAAAATATTAACGAAATATCGCATGTCAGAAATAAGACCGATTCTGTCCTAAAAATTGACTACAGTAACCTTGTAGCAAGGTTTTCCATCGCCTTGTAAGCCTATGGTGGTACTTTAAAGTAAGACGGTAGAAAAAGAAGGAATACAGAAAACATATTTGTTTATAACTAATGAAGGCAGAAGTGAGGAAACAAGACAAGTAGGGGACACTAAAGATGGCTTCACTGCTGGGTTTTACGATAAAATGAGAAGCGAACACACTGGGCAGTAAAATATGTGATCGCAAATAATAGTGACAGTGAATAAATGACACCAGAATGAGTTAGAGAAGACTAGAACAGTAACTTGGCAAAGATGGCAGCAGGAAGAGAGGTGTTAGCGATGGTGTTGGAGTTAAACGACGTATTTTACTGAAGTGTTTTGTACTGGTTGGACAATTGGAAAATAAAAGGAAAGACTGGTTTTATTGTAGTTGGTCTATAAGAAACGATGGAACTTAGAAAGACGGAAGGGAAACATATCTATATATGGTACCAAGCATTGGCGTATTCTCAAGAAATTCGCTTTGCAACGATAAGGTGACACCTTGCGTTGTACCTTGGGCAAGTGTCTCCTATTACAACTCACAGCCGACCAATGCCATGAATAAATCTCTGAGACTGAAACTACGTGGAAGCCCACTGTATATGTATGAATGTATCTGTGTGTGTGTGTGTGTGTGTGTGTGTGTGTGTGTGTGTGTGTGTGTGTATAGATACACATTATATATATATATATATATATATATATATATATATACGTATTTATATTTATGTATGTGTGTGCGCGCGCGTTTGTTTCTATAGTGCTTGACAACCGGTGTTGGCTTGTTTACGTCCTCATAATATGAGCGGTTCGGCAGAAGAAGTCCGATAGACTTACAATAAATGCTACGTGACGGGTTGATTTCTTCGACTAACCCTACAACGTTTTCATCCAGCATGGCCGCGATCCATTGATTGAAACGAACAAGAGAGTTGCCAAGAGAAGAAACAACTCTTTTAGGCCAAAGAAATCTACCATGCACGGTTCTTATCAGCCGATTTCTGGTTAACCAGACTAATAGAGAACCCTCGAGCGACAAATTAGTGAGGAACGCCACGGAAGGAAATTCATCGAGGGAAACCAAAAAAAGCGTGATTTCTGCTAAAGTAAAAAACCACGAATACATACCACGAGGTGTCCAGTACTTAAGAGAGGCAGAAATAGCCCGAAACCAGGCTGGTCTGCTGGTCGCTAGAAGGTGGTAGGGGTTCACTCCCCTGCTCGCAATATCTTGGATGCAGCCGTGCATCGTTAACCAGCTAGAGGAGATGTCCTCTTGGGGTTAAAAAATCGCAGTACAGTCCGTTCGGACGGACAAACATGTTGAAGTGGCTACGAACATTACTTGCTAATACAACTACTGCGTTGATCTCTTAGAGACATTTTAGCACTAGTATTTTGCTTGTTGCATACATACATACATACGTACACACACACATATACATAGATAAAGAGACAGACAGACAGAGAAAGAAAAAGAGAGATAGATTGATATGTAAGAGTGTTTGTGTGGGTGGGTGGTTGTACAAACACACACACAAACCTATCCCTAGCTCCAAGTATTTCTGTTGCTCCTTGTCGGAGTAATAATGTGATTGATGATGTAGAAAAATGGCGACTGTTTTCACAAAGCTGTTCCAATGTTTTCATGTTTGATCCACCAATCCCGGCTAGATCCGGGTTGACGAATCTGAGAAACAGGAAGAAGAAAACAATGAAAATTCGTTTGGTTTTAAATATTTGACACACCATCTTCTGGTTTTTAGTTTTACAAACAATGACACAGCAAGGGAGATGGTTGCGTGTGTGCGGGGGTGGGTGACATTTCGTGTATATGTATTGAGAGAGATAATGACAGACAAAGACTGTATGCGTGAGGGACAATAAAGAAGGGACGCATTAAAAAAGAATGAGATGGAGAAAGAAGAGAGAGAGAGAGAGAGAGAGAGAGAGGAAGAAAAAGAAGAAAGTGAAAAAGAAAGAATAAATGAAAGATTGTATGGAGAAACAGAGACAATGAAAAGGAGAGGGAAAGATAGTAAGAGAAAGAGAGAGACAGAGAGAGAGACAGAGAGAGACAGAGAGAGACCGAGAGAGAGAGAGACAGAGAGAGAGAGACAGAGAGAGAGAGACAGAGAGAGAGAGAGACAGAGAGAGAGAGACAGAGAGAGAGAGACAGAGAGACCGAGAAGTAAGAAACGCGTGTAGGTTGTATGAGAGAGAGAAAGAGAAGGAGAGAGATAATGAGAAAGATAGAAAGGCAGAGAGTCTAAAAGCGAGGAGAGAGAAAGAGAGAGAAAGAGAAGAAAGAAAGAAAGAAAGAAAGAAAGAAAGAAAGAAAGAAATAAAGAAAGAAAGACAGAATGAATGAATGAGAGAGAGAGAAAAAGAGAGAGAATGAGAAAGATGCACAATCAGAGAGAGAGAAAGAAAAAAGTGAAAGAAGCAGAGACAGGCAGAGATTGTATAAGAGAGACCATCACATAGAGACAGTATGAGAAAGAGAGAGAGAGGGAGAGAGAGAGAGAGAGAGAGAGAGGGAGAGAGAGAGAGAGAGAGAGAGAGGGAGAGAGAGCGACAGACAGACAGAAAGAGAGAGAAAGAGAGCTCGTTGTGCATTGGTAGTAATCTTAATGTA
Source organism: Octopus bimaculoides (assembly GCF_046866305.1). Lineage (NCBI taxonomy): Eukaryota > Metazoa > Mollusca > Cephalopoda > Octopoda > Octopodidae > Octopus > Octopus bimaculoides. The sequence continues at coordinate 22,999,431 of NC_142942.1, read as the reverse complement.
TCAGTGCAATTTCCACACGAGTTTTCCAGTAAGGATTGTTTCAACTTCTTTTATTTTTTGAGAAAAAATGCCAATGATCAAAGTGAAGGCCTCCAGTGAATAAAAAACCTGAAATATCAAACAGCAGAAGACATTGCAAACAAAATGACTGAAGCAGAAGACACATACACACATGCACGCACACACGCACGCACGTACACACATACACCCACACCTAAAGAGGCGAGTTCACATTTACGCATACATACACGCACGTACATACACAGAAGCCTGTTTACATACACACGTACACACATACAGCTTCGTTCACATACTCTTACACATACATACGTACACACACGTATAAACATAGAGGCACGTTCACATATGTACGCACGTACTCATACTCATATCCACACAGACACACGTACACACAATGACGCATACACAATACATATGCCTACGCACACACACACACACACCAGCATATTTACACGTACAAGATAAAAAGAGAGAGTGAGAGAGTCGTACAAATACACACGTATACACAAACACTTATAGCCACGCGCACAAACACACTAGCACACATATTCACTCACTCACTTGTACACATATACACATATTTTGAAACACATAATCTTGTGAATATCATCGGCTGTAAAATGGCGGAGCAATGCAAGCGAACGCCATTAAGGAATAGTTAAAAAATACTTGACAGCATTACAATTTTCATTTGTTTAAGAGAGGGAAATGGAGAAGAGTTCACGCATGGATGTGTATATGATGTTTTGGAACAGGCAAAAGGCATGCTCGAAGAGGTTTCGCTAACTCCAGGATATTTCATATCACGTTTTGATGATAGCTGTTCCAGTTTGAAAGATCGTTAATAGAACAATCTTTTTTCTTAATTTCTTTATTTAAAGTATAAAAATATACTGAGAGATATTTTAATAAGCTGTGAACAGAGGAAATATAAATGTAACAGTGAAAAGATCAGTGGTTGCCTATCTTTATTTTCCTCGATGTCTCTTTTTACTGTTTTCTCCCCTGACACACATACATAGAATATACAATACCAATCCGAATAAAGACTATCCTGGGATAAGTATAGAGACCAAATCCCTGTTATTGAATACAAACACAAACATCAACGTAAGGTATATTAAAACTTCTACCAAGTGCAAATATAAAAGACCGAATACTGTTTGGAACAGACACGAAAAAGTATGGTATGTGCCGTCATAGAAATCAGCTGCTCTATTGATGTAAATACCTCTTCAAAAATCAAAGAGAGAGAGAGGGGGGGGGGGTAATTATGAGCAACGTCAAAGCCTCCATCTTCTATACCCAGATTATAAAATCACATTTATACGAATAATAATTGGTACACTTGGTTTTGTTAGTAAATGTCAAAGGATAATCTGGATGAGCCAGCATTTTCAGAAAAGGAAGTAAACTTACTAACACGCATATTACAAAATGTCTGTAAGTGGAACAGTAAAAATATGCAAGACTTTTCTCAGGTTCAAATTGTGGCATTGTTGTTCGTTATCTACATTCCAATGATGGAACTTTGTATCTTTGTTAGAAAGTAGCTCCTTCCTTGGAGGAAGAATTCAAATAATTAAAATCAAAAGAGGGCATGCATGCATACATACATACATCGCCCCATTTCCGCTATATATATATATATATATATATATTCCTATCTCTCTCTCTATATATATGGTGTATTTCGCAGTATCAACCAACCCATCAGATGCCATGGTACACCCCTGATCACAATGCGCTTCCAATTCTGTCTTGACTGTGCCATTCTTTAGTATTTTGTTCCAAATTACTTAACTAAATCGTCTTCCCATCATTGTTGAGGCCTTCCAAATGGCCTTCTCCGATGTCTTGGATGCCACTCAGCAACTCCATGGCTCCACCTGTTCTCTGTGAGCATTCTGTTATGTCCAACACAGTGGAACCTGTGCTTCCGCTACTTTGTGATCACATCGTTCGCTCCACTCCGTCCTCAAATGATCTCGTTTCGAATATGACCTCGTAATGATAACCCTACTAGAGTCGATTTGTTCGCCTAAAACCCCCAAGGCAGTGTTCCAGCATGGCCACAGTTCGATGACGGAGATGTGTGTATTAAACTATGTATGTACGTATGTACGTGTGTGTGAATTAAACTATTCTTTGCTCGTGAGACTCCACCATTTTAAAAGGTCTGCGTTTTGCATTTCAATTGATTTCAAACTTTAATCAACTTTATTGAGGATGTTAAAACTGCGAGAGATTGATAGATTAGAACTAATTAATTTGACATTAATTACAAAATTAATGAACCCAAGTAAGAGAAACTTCCGTTGGCAGAAACCTGAGTAAATAGAGATACAGGAAATCTAAGATGTTAAAACTGTTGTTGCTGTTGCTTTTTTTTAGCCCTGGGTCAGCTTTGAATGAGTAGATCTATAATAAGAGGTCTTCCAGCCGTGACCATGCCATCATGTTTTCATTTTTAGAAGATAATAATTTTAAGTTAAATTGCGGAAGGTACCCCCAAACACTTTTCTAAGGGGTGGAGCAGGGTATTAATGTATAATTTGAGGGAGTTATTTCTAGCAGAACAATGCGCCACGTAAAGGATTTCCTACATTAATTCATGAAAAATACATGTTATTAATGTGGACATGTGTACTTTATATATAAGTACATATACGTACGTAAATACACATAGACATACACACATACAAAATGCATGCATACAGAGATACATATATATATATATATATATATATATATATATATATATATATATATATATATATATATATATATATATATATATATATATATATATATATATATATATATATGTGTGTGTGTGTGTGTGTGTGTGTGTGTGTTTATAATAATAAGGTAGTCAGAATGTTGGCTGATTATATATATATTTTTTATTTATTTACATCTTATTTACATTTTTTTTAGCACTTTCTTCCGTTATCGGATTTATCAAAAAATGGTTCAGATTTAGATTTCTTGATCTTTTAATAAAGAATTTTCTGGGGTTTGCAAACGAACATTCTGACTACCTTATTATTCTAAATATACAATATCCTAACACCATTTCAAAAACTCTCTCTATATATTATGTATGTATGTATATATATACATGTCAATGCCTCATTCTCTTTCTTTCTATCTATCTATCTATCTACACACACACACACACACACGCACGCTCACACACACACACACACACATATATAGTTTTTGTGGTGTTTGAAATTGTACCAATGTGTCAAAACGTGTAATCGTTTTAAAATTTTGTAATAGGTTTATTAAAATGCCAAACCGGTTTCGACAATTTTTTGTTCATCAATGGTAAATTTTTAAAAATGCATAAAGGATGTAGAAAAAATTAAAGTTACCAGGAAAAGTTGGAAAAACATGCTTCAAAGATTGATAAACAAAAACATTGTCCAAACCGGTTCGGTTATTTTAATAAATCTGTTACAAAATCTGTTACAATTGTTCGACGGAAGCCTTCAAGGTAGTGCTCCGGCATGGCCACTGTCTAATGCCTGAAACAAGTAAAAGAGATATACATAAATACACACTCTCTCTCTCTCTCACACACACACACACATGTTCAATATATGTAGGTATGTATGTGCTTGTGTGTATGAGTTAACAGTTGAGTGTGTGTGTGTGTGTGTGTGTGTGTGTGTGCGCGCGCGCATTTGTCTGAAAATATGGAAAACATTTCAAAAGTTTAGCCAGATCAAGATACAAACATTTGTGTACATAGAAAAAAGTCAAAACATATGGATACACACATGTCATGACATGTGCATATGTGTGCATATGTGTGTGTGTGTGTTTGTGTGTGTGTGTGGGTGTCTGCGGCTACCAGGAATGCCATATTTTAAAGTTGCACTCAATACAGATGCTGAGTAGAGTGAATATATTTATTAACAAAAGCTTAGGCTTTGGTTTGACGCGCTGAGACTGACTTAGTTCTCCTAAGACTGCGCAGTTAACAAATATTTACATGTATGTATGATGTATATATGTCTATATGTGCATATATATATATATATATATATATATATATGAATCCTCTTCGCCATTTTGTTTTCCTCTGGTGGTGCCTATCTGAAAGAGGCTTTAGTATATATATATATATATATATATATATATATATATATATATATATATATATATATATATATATATATATATATATATATATATATAATCATAAATATATAGGGATTGACAGTAACCTGCTTCTCCAACATACTGAGAATTCAGAAATAGCAGTCAATTTTATTACTAATTGACGATTCCCTGCCCTGCATATCTATCTCTCTCTCTCTCTCTCTCTCTCTCTCTCTATATATATATATATATATATATATATATATATATATATATATATATATATATATATATATATATATATATATAGATAGATAGATAGATAGATAGATAGATGTATTTAAGATTGAAAATTGGAGTATTGCAATATATAAATGTAAATTTTAAAAATCTTTGGGCCATGCTGATGAGAAATGTCTTCGCTCCAGCATTGCACTACCACATAGCACCGCATTCAACCAAACATTGTGTGTCAGAATGTACAAGCTGCTGGTTGAGCAGACGACATATTCTGATGACAGAATCTATCTGCTGACCTTAAACTATTAAACAGCAAATGTAAATATTACAAAGAGACCCACATGCAGTGTGGTAGAAATAGTAATGAAATATCTTTCATACCTTACTATCTTTAATAAAAGTGAAAGTAAGACATTATGACTTTTATAATCTGTTTTTTATGAATGTTTGGAAAGACAGGATAGTGAAAGGCAAGAATGCTTTTGATCATAGGTCTGCTCGACCTAAGCTGACCCGGGGTTAAACAGTCACATCCACAACAACCAGTTATAGGGTTTACCCAAATAAATAGATGGCTGAAACTGTTCGCCACCAACAACAAGACCAAGAATAACGACTGAAATACTGTAAACAACATTGAATATAACCGGAAAATAAACGAACAAAAGTTTTTGGATTTTTTTAAAGCAAATAGGAGAGAGAAAAAATACGAGAGAGAAAGTTAGATAGACATAGAGAGAGGGAGAAAGAGACAGTGTATGTGTATTTGCGTCTGACAAAAAGAACGAAAAGGGAGAGAGAGAGGGGGAGATAAAGCAGAGAAAATGGGAGCCAGTTCCATATTTTTTGGTGTTTATTTATTTTTTTCTGTGTTCTGCCAGAAATATTTGCATTAGTTGTTCTGATTAAATAGGCAACAACAAATAAGGGGAAGTCGTGACATTTTTACACCACCAGCTAGTTCTTTTAAACTTCAATACTCTTTGTTTGTCTATCGTGACGGGCTTAAATATGGCGGCCGTTACGTCATACCGATCAACATTTCACCTGTAGTCGCTTTCTTCTTCTTTTTCTTCTTCTTCTCCTCCTCTTCTTCTTTTCTCGCTATTTATTTACATTAATCTACCTGTTAGGTTTAGCCATAAGACCAATATTTACCAGTCCCTAATTCCTAACTTATATCTTAGACGCCATAATGTTTAACACGAAACAGGTCACTTGTCTTCCAGTATGGAATAAACGTGCATCTGTCGTCCAGTGGTTCTGTGATAAACATAATACACACGTCTATAAAAGTATGCAGCTCTCTCTAGCAGAGTTATATATATCTCGCACGAAACCTTTTCTTCAAAACCCGTTTAGAATTAATTCTGGCCCGATTTCATTCCAGTCAGTGATTCTAACATTATTATCATTATGCTTACTAAGAAACCTTTGCTATAAGGGGATAATTTTTGTTTTTAAGTTAATGTCGTGGCCAAATATTGTTTGATAAAATTATGGGTTCCTATAATGGAGATGATATTTGCAAATCCCGTCAATATATTGAAATAATTAGAATTAAAGAATTAGTGGCTGATTATGAAGAAATGACGTTGGAGCTGTAAAATCTTGCATGCATTAATTTCAACGCTTTTTATTAATCACTGCATTGTTTCTTTCCAGATAAACTGATTTCAAACCGTTCGAAGAAGCCTACTAAAGTAACTATTAGCGAATTCTCTTCAAAATGAACAAAATTTGACATCGTGCTGCTATCAAATACCTGCATTAAAATGCTTTAGTCCCCAACGACATTCATACTGACATAAACTTTTCTGCCCACCCTCGTAGTAGATACTCCCAGGTCAAATTCTTCGATACAGATTTATATTTAACTACTGGTAAATAGTTCTTTTATTGGTAGACCTAACGGGAAACTCACAGTGAAGTAAGCAACAATTATTGGTAAGGTACCGTAAATATGCGAGTACCAAATTCAATTTCAACCACAGATTCGACTCTGGGGTTGGTCCTTGGTGTGACGTAGGTATAAAATGTAAACACAAATGGCATATAAAATTTACAGGTGTTTTGGTAGAATTTTATTTATGCATTCATATAAAATTGCATCAATACATAAAATCTACCATCATCAGGTAAAATTTTTAAAAAGTAAAAGATTTGAAACAGGTGAGGTAGTTTTACATCGATATTATATATGTGTGTATATATATATATATATATACACACACACACACACACACACATACATATATATATATATATATATATATATATATATATATATATATAAGCATTCGATTATATCTATTTATTACAAACATATGAATGAGTGATGCGAATTAACGAATGAAATAAGTCAATAACTGCATAAACAGATACACACAACATAAACACACACATATAAGAGTGTGTGTGTATCTGTTTATGCAGTTATTGACTTATTTCATTCGTTAATTCGCATCACTCATTCATATGTTTGTAATCATTTAATAAATAGACATAATTGAATGTTTATTGGCTGATGTTTGTCGATTCTATATCCTCACCATTTTCTTATTTGTCTTATAAATCGTGGGTAAATTTCTAATTTACCCCCACCCATACCTAATACTCAATTGCAATACTGCCTTGCAATAGTAAGCACTTGGCTATAAATACTTATGTACACATCCAGTAGTATATTGGATATTTGATATCCCTTAGACGGTTTCTTAACCTCTAACTCGTACAGAAATATATATATACACACACATACTCACACACACACACACACGATGGAGTACCCAAAAGAAACCGGAAACGTTCTCTGTGGGACAAGCCCGTTGTAATTCATGCTCCTGCCGCTAGAAACCACTTGATGCGACCTTCAGGCATCAGTCTGACGACCGGCGTCATCTGGTAGATTCGTATTGCAACGTGGGGTGTCTTTGTTTTGCAGTGTTTTTCCCCAGTTCTTCGATTTTTGCAATGGCTGAAACGAAGGAACAGCGTGCTTCAGTGAAATTGTGTTTTCTGCTGGGGTGAACTGCGGCCGAAACAGCTGTCATGCTTTAGACAGCTTACAGGGACGCTGCCATGAGCAAAACACAAGTTTACGAGTGGTTTCCACGCTTTAGGAATGGTCACTTGTCGCTTGAAGACCAACCTCGTTCAGGAACACCGTCGACTTGCCGAACGAACGAAAACACCATGAAAATTCATGAAATCATCGTGGAGGACCATCGCCGAACAACTGACGAGCTTGTTGATATGACTGGTGTGTCCTTGAGCTTCTGCCAACGAATTTTGAGCGATGAATTGCAATTAACCAGTTTCAATATAAAAATTTTAATTTAATTTAATTTCTCTAATTGAATTAACTGGATATAGAAACGGCTGTAGGGATAAAAATTTCATATTATATTGATTGGAATATCTTTGAATAAACTGATGTCTATATATCAATTTCTACATTTTCTTCTTTTTCTCATCTATCTATCTATCTATCTATCTATCTATCTATCTATCTATCTATCTATTTGTATGTATGTATGTATGTATGTATGTATGTATGTATGTATTATATACATGCGTACATATATACTGCGGGTGTCTACACATTCTCCATCGATCAATTTCATTCACTAGACAGTGATCAGAGATATAATTGAAGAGTCTTGCTGAAATTGCCTGGATCCCTTGGTGTGGACTGAAGTCGAAATGACGAGGCTGCGAAGCGAACTTCTAAACAAAACACCCATGACATTGCGCACCATATATACGTGTGTGTGTGCCTGGCTGCGTGTGTATGTAGCTATGGATAAATAGAGTGAGAGGAGAGAAAGAGACTGAAAGAGAGAGAGAGAGAGAGAGAGAGAGGGGGGGAGGGAGAGAGGGAGAGAAAGAGACTGAAAGAGAGAGAGATAAGAGAGAGAGAGGTCTAAAGGCAGATAGCAAGATAGATAGAGAGGAGGAGAGGGATCGAGAGAGAGAAACGTAGAGACAGAGAGAGAGAGAAAGACAGAAGACAAACAGACAGACAAACAAAGACAAAAAGTGAGAATCGTCAAAGACTGCAGCAGACCCCGTGTTGCATTGATGTATATACAAACACCCCAAGCCACTACTACAATGACTCACCTACAGAATCTGTCTGTAATATATATACACACCCTGATGCCTGTATATATTTCACACCCTGATGTTTACACACAATTCTAGCTGAATCTACAACTTTCGCTGCTCCACCCTTTCCCCTCCACTCTGTCTGTCTGTTGGTCCACCCAGTTGTCAAGCTACCCTGTGTCTATCTGTCACATAGTCTCTCTCCACCTCTCTCACTCTTCCCTACCTCTCTATCTATCTGTCTTCTGTCTGTCTATCTATCTATCCATCCATCCATCCATCCATCTATCTATCTATCTATCTATCTATCTATCTATCTATCTATCTATCTCTCTCTCTCTCCATCTATCTATCTATCTACATTTACCTATCTATCTAGCTATTTTTCTTTCCTTTTCTCTAGCTCAGTTTTCACGTCTCTCTATCTTTCTCTATACTCTACCCTATATTTATTACATTTTCTCTCTTTCCTCGTTAACTACCTCCTCCCCCCTCTCTCTTTTTAGTGTAACCCGATGTTCTGGTGAACTGATGCACCAACTTTCGTTATCTGCACTGGTTTGTGAATATACATTTGTATTGCATAATGCATTTCTCTGAAATCATTGCTGCTCGAAGAAGGCTACGAAACGCCTGTAACCCTAAAGATATCAAATGGTTAAATAAATATATTCACCTCTCACCCTTCCACGCACCTTCACAAATATTAATAGCAATAGTATAAAAAAATTGTTAAATATTTTGTGTATTGTAAAAGTATAAACAATTTGTTGAAGGTAAATTTTAACAAAATCTTATATGAATCCCTAAGGGCCATATCGATTATCATAGCCCATGTAAACCATATGGATCTCCAAGGGCCAAATCGACTGTCAAGGGCCATGTGGACCCACAAGAGCCATATGGATCCCCAAAGGCCATTTCGATTGCGGGAACATGGGATGCAAGGGTGGCAGGCGCATCCCCTAAAGTTTTTGGTGGACAATGAAGACATTTTAAAGATCCTAGGCTGGACTTAGGTTTGCACCCCTAAGTAAATTTCGTTCCCCCGCCTATGACCCTCAGCAAAGTAAAAGTTTGTTTGTGCGCGCGCATACAACTATAAAAGTAGCCGATAGCTTCATTCAAACTTACTGGAGTTAATTGAAGAAGAACGAGATATATACGAGGCTTTAATTTTGTCGTATATACACCCATCTCTACACACCCATCTCTACACACCTACCTACATCTTCTGTATCTTGACCTTGTCTATTGTTTAAAAATAACACAAAACTAAAACAGTTGGAGGAAATGTATAAACATTAACATTCCACATAGAAAAATAAACGGATGGAATATGAGTGCGTGCATATATGTGTGTGTGTATATATATATATATATATATATACATATATGCATAAATATATATATATACATATATATATACACACACACAAGTATTTATGTGTATGTATGTGTGTATGATATTTGTATGTATGTGTATATATATTTCCATGTATCTATGATAAAGAGTATGTAGTCATGTATCTGTGTGTATGTGTGTGTGTGTGTGTGTATATATATATATATATATATATATATATATATATATATATATATATACATATATATATATACATATATATTTATGTATTCTTTTATTCTTTTACTTGTTTCAGTCATTTGACTGTGGCCATGCTGGAGCACCGCCTTTAGTAGAACGAATCAATCCCAGGACTTATTCTTTGTAAGCCTAGTACTTATTCTATCGGTCTGTTTCGCCGAACCCCTAAGTTACGTGGACGTAAACACACCAACACTGGTATCCAGGCAATGGTGGGGGGAGAAGCACAGACACACAAACATATATATATATATAAACAGAGAGAGTGAGAGAAGGGGAGATAGATAGATAGATATACGCACTTATGGGTATTTTAGGCTAACGTAAGGGTCGTGAGTTCAATTCTCGGCGGCGCCTAGTGTCCTTGAGCAAGACACTTTACTTCACGTTGCTCCAGTCCACTCAGCTGGCAAAAATGAGTTGTATCTGTATTTCAAAGGGCCAACCTTGTGCCTTGCCACATTGTGTCATGCTGAACCTACTTGAGACCTACATTAAGTGTACGTGTGTCTGTGGAGCACTCAGCCACTTGTATGTTAATTTCACGAACAGTTTGTTCCGTCGATCGGATCAACTGGAACCCTCGGTACTTTTTGGTTATCTCACCCCCATTAAAAAATTGGGTTTATGTTGCGACAAGGGACTGGATTAAAAGAGTTAGATCCTTTTGACCTTTGGCCTCCTCATTAGCCATTCTATGATTTGTTATAAAAATATCATCAGATTCAAAAAGATGTTTCATCTTTTCAGCTTCCCTGTTTATTAATGTTTTAATTTTTTTTTTGTATTATTGATGATTAAACAATTTTCTTCGTTGGGGGGAGATCACCAAAAGTACCGATATTTTCCATAAAACGGGGAGAGATAACCCAATTTTTTAATGGGGGTCAGATAACCAAAAAGTACCTAACCATCGTCGTCGTAACCGAGGGAATGCCAGAGTTTTGTGTGTATATAAAGTATGTGCGGGATGCATGCCTCTGTGTGTGTGTGTGTGTGTGTGTAACAATGTAGCAATAGGTTGCGTCGGTTCCCATCCATCAAATGACCTCCATGTTTAGAACTGCTGACACATGTTAACACTAAACAACTCGGGTCACCTGACATGATGTGATGTGTTTTGGTTTTCGCTGTTCGCCAGGAATTCAACGGTTTATGGCACCAGCCTGGTTGTTGGTCTCAACTTGTCATAGTGTACACTGGCTGACAGCAGCAACAACAACAACAACAACGTCAGCAATAGTAACAACAACTACAAGAACATCATTGATGACAGCCAACGACAACGGCAATAACAGTAAAAGCAACACCGATGAGATTGAACTCATAACCTCTAGGTGACTGCGCTGCATTAACCAGCACCTTTATCCACTATGCTATACCCTTATGCAGTGACAAAATGAATTCTGAAGGCTTATGAACCTCCATTGATGTCGTATGTCGGCTCCCTACTGATTGAATACGACAATTCTATATTTCTGAGACGATGAATACAATTTTATATCTTAATCGGAATTGTGTTTTCATCTTGATTGTTGCTCTCACAGCACAAAACATCTCGAGAAGGCTGCAGTGTACACAGCCAAACCGTAGTGAAATCAACAATCCAGGTGAAGACCCCATTCTGTGAAGGTGCTGCCTGCCAGTCCGGATGATGGATATATATTATGCGTTAATCGGAATTGTGTCCTCATCTGGATTGTTGTTTTCACTACGCTTCGGCTGTGAACACTCCAGCCTTCCTCAAGTGTTTTGTGCAGTGAGAGTAACAATCAAGATGGAGGCACCACTCCTACTCATACATAATACCAGCAACGTATTTCCACTTTTCGGTTTTCATGTAAGGATAGTTCACATCTCTCTTGTAGCCAACCCTGAAACGGAAATGTGGCCGTTCTTGTGTTTCCTTGCCAGATGTTAGCTCAACATACAACAGATGTCAGTGAGGTCGTTGGGTAGTATTGAGCGTAAACTCTCACGGCTAAGAACTGCTTCTTATGAGAAGCGTCTTAAACAGCCTCTGAGAACCAACTCCAACTCCTGGCCTCATCAAGGGCCTCTAAGTTCAGTGGAACATTGTACTGAAAGGGGAAAGGAGTGAAGGTGGGTGCTGGCACCGTAAAGCCAGAGCTTCGGGTAGCTGAAATTCGTCAGCTTCACAAAGCAAGATCATCAAAACCAGGGCAAATTCTGACTTCAAATCCCTCCTGTATATTCATATGTGTGTGTGTTTGCGCGCACGAGCCTATCTGCGTATGTGTACGTGTGTCTTTACAGTTGTTTGGCTCCACCACCACCGCTTGACAAACGGTGTTGGTGTGTTTACGTCCCCATAACCTATAGGTTCGGCAAAAGATACCTATAAAATAAGTAACAGTTTAAAAATAGATAAATAAAATCGTTCAAGGCCGTGCCCCATCATGGCCGCAGTCTAATGACTGAACAAATGAAAGATAAAACACACACACACACATCAACTAGAGATAATTATATTATGTGATAGACACGCAGATAAATTATGGTTAACATGTTAACATATTTAACGCGAGGAAAATTAAAACTAAGAAAAAAAATCCAATTAGAAATAACTATAATTAACTGGTGTTAGTGATATAAAAATTTACTAATGAAAAGACGAAACAAGGTTAATTAATGAGAAATGTTATTTTCATTACAAACACTAATTTGAGACAGGAACCAATAACTGAGTGAATTTTTTTACATCATCGACTGAAATTTGCAAGGGAGATAATTCTTTATGTTTCGGTTTTATTTTGATTGAAAAGTTTTACACATTGATACATAATTCGGTTAGAAATTTAATGATAATTAGGATAATGTCATTAAGTAGAAATTAGTAGTAAGTAGAAAGTGACCTTAACATTATTGTCTTATCTCTACATCATTGTTATGACATTATAACTATTATAATGCTGATGCTTTTAATTATCAAAGTATGTGTAATTTCGATTATAACAGTAATTATCAAAATGATTTCATAGATAATATAATTGTAATTGTTAAAGTCCTATGTGTGTGTGTGTGTGTGGCAGAGATGAAGAGAAGGTCTGTGTGTATCCGTGCGTATCTGCGTGTATACGTGAATGAAAGCAGGATGATGTCTATGCGGCTCTGTCTGCCCGAGAGCGGATGCAGCATGGTCCCGCGCTAAGAACTTCTCTATCACAAGGTCCCAGCTTCGGTTCTACCATGTGGCATCTTGGGCAAGTAGTTTTACCACAGCCTCGGGTCGACTTATGTCTTCTGATTGAAACTGGATAGACGAAAACTGTAAGGAAGCTTTTCAGAGTGTTTGTACGTATATTCAAAGTGTCACGCTGATTCACAACTGTGAAATACCCGGCCACTTGCAGGTTAATTCAATGCGGAGATTAATTCATCAAAGGACAGAATACATCCATCGTCGGAACCGAAAACGACGGAGATCCACTGATTAAGTGTAGATGTGAGGGTGAGAGAAAGTGTACATAGACCAGGCCTGGTGTGTGTGGGGTGGAGGAGGGGGGCAAGGCTGTGCTTCTCTATATATATCGTAGGTAACTCATAAATACCCCAAAAAGAAGCACACTCGAAGTTGTAGAACAGTAGAGTATACAGAAAAAGATATATATACAGGGTTGAAATTAATGCATGCAAAATTTCACAGCTTTAGCATCACTCCTTCATAGTCAGCCTACGAAGTTTTCAGCCCACCCTTGTAAGGACTGTGAGTTGGTAGAACCATCAGCAATTCGGACAAAATACTTAGTGGCATTTCTTCCGGATCATTACATTCTGAGTTCAAAATCATACCGAGGTTGACAGTTTACCTTTCAGCTTTTCGGGGTCGGCAAAACAAAGTACCAGTAAAATACTGGGGATCGAGGTAATCGCTTACCACCTTCCTCCTAAAATTGCTGGCCTTGTGTAAAAAGTAGAAATATTATTATTATTATTGTTGTTGTTGTTGTTGTTACTTGTTTGCTTTATCCGATTAAATTGTGCAAACAATGCAATAAAATATAAACAACGCAAATACCAATCACAAATATCTCCAGCGTTATCACCACCACCACCACCACCACCACCACCACCACCACCACCACCACATCCACCAGCAACAGCAGCAGCAGCAACAACAACAACAACGGTCACAATGGCGTTGGTTATCTCCCCAGATAATTACACCCTGATGTGGGCCAACTATCTTATCTGACAAGTGTCTCTTTGACAGACGAATAATAAACCAGATCAGGCGTTCGACTCCTCTCACTCGCAACTTCTGACGAAAACAGTAATACGGTAAGCTCCCAGTAACTGACTCACTTTCTCTCCCCGGTTTTATAGTTTCACTTTACTTTAATTTCCAGTGAACTTCAGATTATATATACCTTTTATCTTTTACTTGTTTCAGTCATTTGACTGCGGCCATGCTGGGGCACGACTTTGAAGAATATTTTGTCGAATGAAACTGTTGTTGCTGTTGTTGTAAGCCTGGTCTTTTTGCCAAACCGCTCAGTTACGGAGACGCAAACAATTCAACATCCGGTTGTCAAGCAGTGGAAAGAGAGAAACACAGATACAAAGACAGACACACATATATATACGACAGGCTTCTTTACAGTTTCCGTCTACCAAATCCACTCACAAGGCTTTAGTCGTCCCGAGGCTATAGTAGAAAGCATGCCGAAGGTACCACATTGCACCACCTGCCTATATTTATCTGTCTATCTGTCTGTCTGTTTGTCTGTCTGTCTATCTATCTAAATACACACACACACACATTCTAGTTCAGAAACGTTAGCACACCGGGCGCAATGCTTAGCGGTATTTCGTCTGTCTTTACGTTCTGAGTTCCAATTCCGCCGAGGTCGATGGAATGGCATCCCTGATGAGTAATTAATCTCTTAAACCTCTGTTATTTATTTGCCATAAGCACGAACGTTTCTTCTCACCCTTCTTCTGTATTTTATGATTACACAGTGATTGTCTCATCACTATCTCAGCCTGTACAGTGAAGTCTATGAATCGCTGTGGACGCCGAATGTAAGCTAGACATGTTCAGATTTGTCTCCCCTGTTTAACGCCAACACGGAAGTACTGTTAACCACTGAAATCAACCGTTTAGTTGTACTTTTAATCTTAGATTTAATTAAATTTGTTTATTTCTTCCTGTATTAAATATGCTAACACCAATTTAATTATGGCTACCCAAAAAGCCAGTCAGACAGTCATACAACCAGACAGCTAGACAGGCAGTCAGCCATTCAACCACTTCTAATTCGGTTTCAAGGTCAACGTTATATTATATGACATTAGTCAGTTTTCTATACAAGCAGTCTTCCGCAAACCTAGTTCAGTCTTAAGCTTGAGGTATAGCTATTGTGAACAGATGCGTGTATATATGTGTGTGTGTGGGGGTATGTGTGCTTCTGTGTGTATACACATTTATATATATATATTCATATGCTTATATATATATATATAGCATAAGTATATATTTATATCTCCATTTGTCCATATATATATATCTTTATATATACATATATATATATATATATATATATATATATATATATATATATATATATATATATATATATATATATATATATATATATATATGTATGTACATATATATATATATATCCATATGTGTATATATATATATATATATATATATATATATATATATATATATATCCATTTGTCCATATATATATATATATCTTTATATATACATATACATACATATATATATATATATATATATATATATATATATATATATGTGTGTGTGTGTACACATAGACGTATGAATCTATGTACGTTTGTATTTATGGATGTTTGCACCACACCCGCAATGTAGGCAAATGTCGTACGTTTGGTATCGCCCCTGCTTTTCTTTTACCTCTCTTATTCCTTTTATTTCCTTTGTAAAGGTTAAAACCTTAGACCCTCGCCTATTCCTTTCATTTGCCGCTCGCATTCTTTATTGTAGACGCAGTTTGTTTATTTCTTCGTTGTTTCATTTACAACACCTTTTCCATCACGTGTTTTACTTTCGGACTTCATAGGTTTTTGTTTGTTTGCTCCTTAGATTATCATCTTGTGTGTTTTACCTACGATACATATATACGTACACACACACACACACATACATACACACACACATATATATGTATATATCGTATATATATATATATACACAAACATACATACATACATATATAGATATACAAACGTACACACACGTATGGTATTTGTTTCGATTCTATACGCTCTGAGTTTATATCCCGCTCAGATATCAATTTTGCTTTTCATCCTTCGAGACTGATAAAAAATATATACCGATCCAGAATTGTTAAGAGATCGGACAAGGTACCACGTGATTTCTGTTCCGGCTTTGTGCATTCCCAGAGTAAATTCCAAATCTCACCCCGTTACCGAAACATTGATATGTCCATCAGGAGTTGATCGACAGACAGAATCAGAACTTTAAAAAAACAAAACAAAAAGAAAAACAAATGGGCACATAGTTTTTCTGGTTCGATCAGAAGATCGATTACCACCATCGCTAAAACCATCATCTCTGTGCAGTTCAGAGTCAAGGGCTTAATACGTTCGTTGAAGACGTCTAACATAAAAAGTTCAGATCTTCGTCAATATCCGCGCGATTGTATCTTTCCAGGAAAATGTCGACTGCATTGTAGATTACCTTTTTTTTCATCCCCGTGGAAGTCCTGCAGCGTCTTCGCGTTGGTCGTTATCTTCCAAGTATTCCTGTCGCTTTAGCCGAATTCCAGGAATTTCAAAACAAGAGGTTTAGATACACATGAAGAAAAGACTGCTAATATATCGAACTGGGTAAATCACAACGTACTTGGTTTTCTTTAGTGATAAACCTATTGATAAGGATGGCTCTGAAATCCCACAGTACTAATAGCATGGTATTTCTTATCTAAAGTCTAACCACGACCAATGAACGTTTGGTGACTAAACCAAATACGTCTTGGTATACAAGTGGCGTATGTTATTATTCTAACATTGGAACGTGATAAAAAGTGGCTTTGGTGGCTTTCAAAAATAATCTAAAGGATATGCATGTCCGGGCGTTACAGGCTGTCGGCTGTTTTACCTGCTTTTTCCTCTCTCTCTCTCTTTCTTCCTCTATCTCCCTCTCTCTCATTTATCTTCTTTTAGTTTGTCTATCTATGTGTATACATATGTATACGTGTGTGTATATACGTATATACACACACACATATATATTTGTATATATATATATATATATATATATATATATATATATATATATATATATATATATATATATATATATATATATACATACATGTATATTTAAAAAATAAATATATATACATACATATATATATATATGTGTGTGTATGTGTGTTTGTGTGTGTGTGTGTGTGTGTCTTTGTCTATGTCCCCACCACTACCGCGTGATAATTTGTGTTGGTGTATTTGCGTCCCCGTAACTTTGCGGCTCAGCAAAAGGAACCGATAGAATAAGTACCAGGCTTAAAAAAGAAGAGCTGGGGTCGATTCATTCGACTAAAAATGGCCGCAGTCTAATGACTGAAACGAGTAAAAGATAAAAAGAAAAGCTGTCGGCGCGCGCTGTGTGTTCCCACTTTTTATTAAAAAAGGACAGAAAGTAATGCCTCATTTGCCAAGAAGTAGGGGCCGTGAAAGGTCCCAGACTTATGACGATCATTTCCAATTAGGAGAGAATGTCGGCGAAATATCTTCTTCTTGTGAGAGAAGATGGCTGACAGAGAAATACAGGATGAGATTAGGAAATAAGTAATAATGATGAAGATATTGAGACGGACGGAAGGAAAGAATATTGGTTGAACTTAAACATGGTGGTGGTGGTGGTGGTGGTGGTGGTGGGGAGGGGGAACAGCAATAACCATTTAAATGAAAGCGACCGAATGTTGTTGGTTGGAATAAGGAAATAAAATTTTTTTAAACCTGTTTTGTGAATTACAACCAGAAAGATTGAAGCAAGTAATACTTGCGTCTACATACATACATACATACATACATACATACATACATACATACATACATACATACATACATCTTAGCGTCGAATACAGGCATGTTGGCATAGATGACTATTCATTCTCACGGTTAATGAAAATGATCGGCTATAAATTTTGCCATTAATACGGGCCTGATGAAAAAAAAATGGTTATCTTCTTTGGGTAAATGCGAAGAAAGAACCTGTTTTGGCGAGATCGTAGCTATAATCAAACAGTGAAAT
>NC_142942.1:22963542-22978542 GCF_046866305.1 Octopus bimaculoides | reverse complement strand
GAATTTACTACGTGATATGTAAAATTCTAGGTAACAATTGGTTGCAACAGCTTTTCAAACGAATGAAAGTGCACACACACATACTCACACACACACACGAGTGTGCATTCACACATTCACACACATGTTCCAGTGCGTATGTATACTTAAATGTTCATATGAATGCACTATTATGCTCAAAGCCGCAGGCGCACACGAGCAATCGGGACTAACGCTTTACTCAAAAGTACAAAGAGAAAACGAGCGCGCGCGCACACATGCACATGTACATATGATAGGAAGGCAGCCACACAGACAGACAATACTGATGTAACAGATGTGTAATAATTGTTTAGACGGAAGTTGAATGAGTTGCAATACTGGATGAAACGAGATCGATACCACCTGTTACCTTCAGGTTAATCCATATATCGCAAATGGTTGTTGTTGCTGTTGGTGGTGGTGGTGGTGATAGTGGTGGAGGCGGTAGTGGCGGCGGTGGTGGTAGTGGTGGCGGTGGCTATGGTGGTGGTGGTGGCGGCGGTTGTGGTAGCAGTGGTGGTGGTTGTGGTGGTGGTAATTGTGGTGACTATATAGATTGTGGTAATAATGGTGGTCGTGGTCATAGTCGTGGAGGTGGTGGCGGTGTGGGGATGAGGCGTATCCTAACGGTGTATGTTAGTAACTATTTTTTCTCAATCCTCTTCGAGTAGACCTCTCTGTGATCAAGTGTCTTCCTGACGTAACCAGCCAGTCTTCTATCGTTTCAGCCATCTTGGGCTCTGTCACTGGATGTGTCGTTTTTTGTTGTTTTTTTAAAGAAAACCACATGGTTAGGTGTGATTTTACGGAGATTTGGCTATTATTTTTTGCAAGTCGAGTAGCAACGTGGAAATTTCCTCGTGGTTTTGAACTCTTCCTTGATTTAACAGCCTGTAACCCTTAAAGAATAGCCGTAATTTATAAAATATCATATTTGAAAAACAAATCGTGTACGTGGCAAGAAACTGTCTGGTAGAGGGTTCTCTCATTAACAAATAACAATGTAATAAACGAGAAGAATCCGAGAACACTTGCGATGATTTGTTCCAGCAGAAAATGGTTTATATCAGTAATCAAACATGCTGAGGACGAGACGGACGTTTTGCACGAAGCATTAATAAGTCAACTAATAAAGTGGTTTAATGGGTCGAGAAATTTTTACCATATGAAAATTACAACCTTGATTATGAGAATAATCATTATGTAAATGAGTAATTCTGGTAAAAAACATAATAAGCATCACGCTTCACTGATACAATATGGGTCAATCGGTGAGTAGAGTTAGCGATACTTGGTGTGACCGGGTAGTGCATATGAGAATACCTCTCTCCCTTTCGTCGGACAGTCACGATTGTGAATATTAAAGCTGTTATATTTTTAGTTATTGATTAAGCTTAATTGATGAATTATTTCAAATAGTATGTCTCCTAAATTCCTGTCAGACAGACATATCTCCTCTCACTTAATTCAACGACAATATTCATGACATACATTTAAAATCGCTATTATAGATATTACATTTTTCGCCAATCTAACAAACTTACTGTATTTATAATTCATAAATAGTTCACATACTTTTATTGTATGGTTGTTTATACTTTTCATGCTTTGTGAAAATATTGCTGTATATATTGTGACTTTATGTATACATCGTGAATTTAAGGTATTTATATATTCTAAGGCGCAGGAGAGTGGCTGTGTGGTAAGTAGCTTGCTTACCAACCACATGTTTCGGGTTCAGTTTCACTGCGTGGCACCTTGAGCAAGTGTCATACTATAGCCTCGGGCCGACCAAAACCTTGTACGTGGATTTGGTAGATGGAAACTCAAAGAAGCCCGTCGTATGTGCGTGTTTGTCCAGCACCCCCACTATCACTTGACAAACGATGCTGGTGTGTTTACGTCTCCGTAAATTAGCGGTTTGGCAAAAGGGCCGATATAATAAGTACTAGGCTTACAAAGAATAAGTCCTGGGGTCGATTTGTTCGAGTAAAGGCGGTGCTCCAGCATGGCCGCAGTTAAATAAAAGACTAAAAGAATAAGGCGGTGAGGTGGCAGAATCGTTAGCACGGCGGGCAAAATGCTTAGCGTATTTCGTCGGTTTTTATGTTCTGAGTTCAAATGCCGCTGGTGTCGACTTTGCTTTCATTCTTTCTGGGTGGATAAAATAAGTACCGGTTGAGCAATGAGGTCGATGTAATAGACTAGCCCCTTCCCTCAGAGTAGAAAGGAATGTAATAGATTTTATTTTGTGCTGTCAGTCTCTCTCTCTCTCTCTCTCCCTCTCTCTGTGAACGAGACAGTTTCTTGCCAGGTGCACGATTTCACCATAATTTACACAATTGTTTAAGTATCAAAAGTCAAATGGACACCAACATTGTCATCCGTTCCACACATGATATAACTCACACAGATAAACGATAATCACAACAGAAACTGTGTGTAAAGCTTCAATGTGCGGTTGTTTTTGTTTTTATCTTTAAAGACGACCATCACCTTTTTTTTTTTTAATCTTTTAGCCAAGAGGGAGAGGAGAGCCAATAAGCCTTTTACGCGAGCGTTGAAAGTGGTGGAAGATAAGGAAACCGGAAGGATTCCTGAAACCAGACACCTGGCTCGGCTGCTTGTAGCAGAAGGGACTCTGCTAAACACGACCAAAGTGCCAGGTCATGGTGCCAAACCGGGCATCGGAATAATTCTACCACCCGACAAGGATATAGCAGGATTTGAACTCAGAACGCCATGAACCAAAAAAATACCGTAAGGTATTCTATTGATGCTCCAACGTTTCTACCAGTTCGCCAGCAGTTCGTGTTCGATACAAACACATATATATTCATAAACACACCAACACATAGGTACATACATACACACACAATGCATACATACGTGTGTACACCTGTTCACCGTCGTCTATGAAGCGCCGGAAATGTCGGAGTCTCAGCGCATCATCAACCACGGCATGCTCAGCCCTCCATTTAGCGGGTGTTGACAGCAAATGGATCGCCTAACCATCGGAACGCTTACCTCCCACAAAAAGCGAAAGAGTATGTGTTCCAGTTTGGTGATGGGAGGGTCGGGAAAAGGCACGACGATCAGACTGTAATCGATGACATGCGATGTACGCGTTCGCCACCTCCGCCCGACCTTTTAGAGATAGTTTCCTCTCGGCCCATTGCTGGGTGAGAGTGGCCACCCTATTCGTTATCTCGCCCCAGTTCTTCTCTATTTGAAGGTCCGGAACGAACCAGACTCCGAGCAATTTAACCGGTCCGTCGGTCCAGCGTCCCACGATGGAGACCAATTGGTCGGCATGAGCTTGCTTCTCCAGGTGCCGAGCCGCAAGCCCACTGACTTTTTCCGGTTAATTTTTGCTCCCGTTACCGCTTCGTATTCTGTTGGTGTCTCGCCGACCAGGACGATATACCTGTGGCTCGATGCATAGATAAATAAATAGGCAGGCAGACAGATAGGTAGATAGCTAGATAGAGAGATTGATAGACAGACAGAGATAGATAGATGTGCGAGTACACACACACATCTATATACATGCGCACAGGTTACACATTTCAATAAGCTGTTCTACCATACTTGATGCTGTCCCATACTTGATGCTGTTCTTTTACTGTCATTTGATAGAGCGAATTCATTTTCATGATGGTATTTCGAAATTAACTCTCATATCTTATTTAATAACTTAAAGCGTTGGTGAGGATGAAGCATCCCCCCCCCCCCATTATTACGGGAGCCGTACGATTGAGAACAAGCGTTGTATTTGTTGCTAAAATGTACGGAGCAGGTCATATTAGAAATTACTAATGCTATTATGTTTTAAATCCTATATGTATTTTGATAATGCAGCGCCGTTTGTTTCGTCTAAAGCTTCAAATGTGGACTTGTAATTTAGATACTGGCTTTTGAAATTGCTCTAACACATTCCAATATAGGATTTAAGAGATTTTTTCTCAGCTGGGACACTGTAGTTAGGTAGATTAGCGATTCAGCTTTGTATTGTTCGCAAAGTCATTGAATTCCCGGATGGTTTGGAGGGCCCAGCTGTTGGCATTAATAAGAGGCCACACATTACTACACAAAACAACAACAACATAACACAAAATAGAAATACAAATTAATTATACGAAACAATACAGAGAAATCTGAAAGTGAACGGAATAAAGCAAAAAAACTACAATTTCGTGGCAAAAGAAAATTGCTTTATTGAATCAAATGGGAAAGGTATTTTCTTCAGACAAATCAAAATACTTTTGCTGCATCCACACTAGTTTTCTGCTTTTCATACTAAGTTTTATGTTCTTATTCTTTTTGCTTCTTTATATGTACTTTAATTCTTTTACTGGTTTCAGTCACTGGACTACAGCCATGCTGGAGCACCGCCTGCAAGAGTTTAGTCGATCAAATCGATCATAGTGCTTATTTTCGAAGTCCGGTACTTCGTCAGTCGTACTCTTTTACAGAACTGCTTGGTTGCGGGGATGTAAACAATCCAACACCGGTTGTCAAACTGCAGGACCGACTGACACAAATACACACACAAATAGATAGATAAATAGAGAGAGAGAGAGAGAGAGATAAAGTGAGAGAAAGAGAGAGACAGACAGATAGTTAAACAGAGATAGACAGATAGATAGACAGACAGACAAACAGACATAACTAGATAGATAGATAGATAGATGGATAGATAGATAGATAAAGAGAGACAGACAGACACAAATAGATAGATAGATAGATAGATAGATAGATAGATAGATAGATAGATAGATAGATAGAGTAGAATATTTCTGGATATGACATATAACCGGATTGCCATTGGTTTCGTGTATATCATTGCACTTGGTAACACAGGCAGCTCATCAGATTTGCGTGTAAATATGTATGCATGTATGTATGTATGTATTCGTATGGATGGATGACATGCATATATATATATATATATATATATATATATACACACACACATATATATACGCACACACACACTCAAAGTTATAGGCACTCACTCACACACACTTATATGTGTGTGGAGGGGGAGATAGACGGTGTCTGTACTTGTGTTCAGCGTTGGACACTCATCTTTGAGGATGCATGTGTACACATACATGTGCGTATGGCTGTGCGTGTGTGTGTGTAAGTATAAGCTTCTCTGCATGTGTGTGTATATACGTATACAATTAAGTATGTTAGCATGTGCGTGTATATATGTACAGGCATTTACGTCTATGGCTCTGTGTGTGTGTGTGTGTGTGTGTGTGTGTCTACCTTTCTCTTTGCTCTCTGTCTCTCCCCCTCCCTCTCTAAACGAGGTGTTATATTTACGTCACTTCTGTAATTTTCTTCATGTTCTTGTTGTTGTTGTTGCTGTTGGCGTTGGTCATTGTCAATGTCGGCGATGTTGTTGTTATTATTGTCGTTGTTGTTTTTGTCGTCTGCTTGTTCTTTTATTCACCTCTAAGTGAGTTTAGTTAAGTCTCTCCACAATAATTGTTGTTCTCGTTCTCGTTGTTGTTGTTGTTGTCTTTTGTTCAGTTTTTGTCGCTGATAAAGGCATTCCACCGCCATTAAATGGAGAGTGTTTAGGGGTAGGGGACACACACACACACACACACACACTTTCTTGCTCTCTTACTCACCTCTGTCTCTCCTCTCTCACTTTCATTATATGTATGTGTGTGTATGAGTGTGTATGTATGTCTATATGTATCTATGTATGTATGAATGCATGTATATATATGTGTGTGTATGTGTGTATATATATATCTGTATATATATATACATGTACATACAGACACACGTGCACACACAGCATACATACAACATATATAGACATCTTTATACGAATGTATATACACATATTTGTGTATGCGTCATCGTGTATTATACTTATATGTATACATACATGCCTACATATATATATATATGTGTGTGTGTGTGTATGTATATATACATTTTATGTAAATGATATATACATGGATGTATATATGTGTGGGTATGTCTGTGTGTATACATATGTGTATGTATATATACGCAGAGAGAGAGAGAGAGAGAGAGAGAGAGAGAGAGAGAGAAATATGTGGTTAGTTAGTTAGATAGATAGATAGATAGATAGGTTCAATCGCAGCGCCCTTTTTCTTGAATATGCTAGTGTTTAATTTATTTATTATTATTATTATTTTTTTTTTCTGTCTTAACTTCAAGTTGGCCAAAACCTTGCGAGTGGAATTTGGTCAGCCAGGCATTTTATGACAAGAAAGCTCCTTTCAAATTCAGGTAAAGTCCAAGCGACGCGCATCCAAACAGCTACCTTCTGTCCAACTTCACTAGAAAGGCATGGGTCCATTTGAAACTGTGCTAAAAGAAACTTTCCCAAGATGTCGACCACATCTGAAGGTTCTAGCAGGGGCAAAGTAATGCTTCTACCTGCGGTCCAAATATCCAGTTTGAAAATATGACAAATTCCACAGTGGGATTTGTCGTAGCCGTAAGCGCCATTCGTTGTTGAGGTGCATGTTCGGAATTTCACTGGGAATACATATTCGTACGCGATCCCCGGTCACATGCATACACACTTTCATTGTATGGTTGGACTAGAAGTGCCGTCTGTGACATCGTATTCTTTGGTCTTTATAGTTTAATGCGGAGAGATTACGGGTCCTGGCGGGGCTGATATATTAAGTGAGGGATCGAATAATGTTGATACTGTGTTATTTGCAAACCTATCATAAAAACTTTCTTTCCGTGACCATCCCACTCTACCCCGATCTCTAGAATCCCCTAAGTAGGTCTACATTAGCCAACGTTTCAATGCTATACTATACAACAGAATCTATGTATAGAATTTAGCCAACACTGTATACATATATATATACGCAGTCGCATATACCCTGTCTTTATATATACAACGTCTTTGCAGGTGGAAAAACAGGTGAGATCAATTAGCCTGGTTACAAATGCCGTGTTGGCATTTCACCAGTTTTCCCCTTAACAATCCGCGGCGACACTCTTTTTGAAGTCACTTTTACTAACAGCTTCACTAAACCAGAATTGACTGATTTGCATAGATAACGCATTCTTAGCAGCTAGTTGGCTTAATAAACTACTGCAGCATTAACGATGTTTATTTCAATGTGTCTGACCATCTCTAAGAAGACAGAATGTGATTTCAGGGCGATTTAGCTGCTATTTCTTGCAAATCCAGTGCCAACATAGAGGCTGTCTTGTTGGGTCATGATTGCAGTAGTGGTTATGGTTGTGGCTGCTGCTGCTGTTGTTGTTGTTGCTGCTATTACTGTTGATATAGCTTTATTGCTATTGTTGTTGATACTGTTGTTGGAGCAATTGTTGCTGTTTTTGTGATTATTTTTCTTGTTGTTGTTGTTGTTGTACCAGAAAACTCTAATAAAGCCAATTTTTCAGAAAGTGTCATGAAATTAATGTTATTTTAGAATTAGCAAAGCTTTCATTCATTGTCTCTCTGTCTTACTTTCTTCTTTCTTTCTCTCTCTTTTTCTTTCTTTCATTAACTCACCTTTCAATTCACCAATATTTCTCTTCTTCAGCCCCATCCGTCTTCTCAAATGTACTCAGACACACACAAACACACACACACACATACATACACACACATACTCACGCGCCAACATACAAATATGTAATCACACACAACATACACGCTAACACACAACAATCTACACGTTGTCCAACACAGTCACAGCACGCAGGAACAAATACACACACTCACACATGTTCACTAACGCGCATACACACACACGCACACTCACACAGAGAAACACATATTCACCAATCCGACACCACCACAACCACCACTGTCACAGCCACCACCACCACCACCACCAAATAGGCTGCCAACTTGGCGGAATCGTTAGAAAGCTGTACAGACTTCGTGGTATTTGTTCCAACTTTGCGATCTAAGTTCAAATCTAGCCAAAGTCAATTTCTCGTTCAACCTTTCGCGGGTGGCTAATAAAATATCTGACAATTCCCGTAATGGCCTACTTGGCTGGTAGACTTACTCCAACACCTACATCAACACCGTCACCTGGAGACCTTTTCGGTGCCTTTAATGGAGTCCACTCTGAAGAAAGCATTCAGGCCATATCTCCAGTTAAAGGATACCGATGTTGTTGTTGTTGTAGTTGTTGGTGGTGGTGGTGGCGGCGGCGGTGTTGGTAGTGGTAGTGGTGGTGACGTTGATAATAGTTTAATAATAATAATACCGGTTTTAGTGATGTTAGTGTTTGTTGTTGTTGCTGATTTAGTGACGTCATCAATACTTTATTTTCTTGAACATAGATAGCAGAGATTTCATATTATGTCAACAAGTCGAGATGAGCTGTGGTTTTTTTCTTCATTTATGAGTGTGGGGTGGTTTACGGTAACATCTTTAGGAACCGCAGTAGTTGACATTTAGTCCTTCTTTAAGTTCTAGGTTCAAATTCCGCCAAGGTCGACTTTGCCTCTCATCCCTGCGGGGTCGATAAAGTAAGTACCAGCTGAACACTGGTGTTGATGTAACTGACCCTCCAAAATTCCAGGACTTGGGCCTAGAGTAGAAATGACTATTTCTATTTTTCTGTCATTTATAAAATATTTTATCTTATGATATTAATCTGCAGTGCATAGTTGACATTGCTTTGTTCAGTTTTCGTAGGAGTGTCGTGTTTAATAAATTATCAATGAATATCAAAAGGATCATCATATCGTTCTTTCAAGTCCCATACATACCTGGTGAATGTTGTAGCGTTCCACTTTCCCTTGTACCTGAATTTAGATTTATGTTTGAGTAAACAGTTTTTAAAGGTGCGTTTGTTCATATCAGTATAAACGGGAGTGATCTGCCCGCGATTTCAACTTTGTTTCACTGAAAATTGCTTTTGTTGAATATGATTTATTAAGGTGGCAACTCCTTTTTCTTTTGCATCAACCTTCAGCTTTGATGTTGTTCGGAGCGATTCTTAGAAGTTTACACAGCTTTACCTTTGTTACATAATTTGTGATTGCATGGAAAATGGCTTTCAAAAACGCCGGACCAATTGCCAGTCATTTTTCATTTTAAAATTTTTACTGAGGGAAAGGTAGTTTCTGTTTGTTCTTTGCTGCGTATGCATGGCTAATAAAATGCTTTGCCTTTAAATCCACTTCTCTTTGTAGCATTATGATGATAATGTTAGCTTTA
Source organism: Octopus bimaculoides (assembly GCF_046866305.1). Lineage (NCBI taxonomy): Eukaryota > Metazoa > Mollusca > Cephalopoda > Octopoda > Octopodidae > Octopus > Octopus bimaculoides. Next base: position 22,969,310 of record NC_142942.1, on the reverse strand, counting down.
TTGAATGATGCTTCATCTGAGAAGGCGTTATTTTTCTACATATATTGCTAGCTTATTTTTTCAATGTATCTGCATGAGTTTTCATTCGTTTTTTTTTTCATCTGGTTGATATCTACAGTTCTCTAGGTTTAATGTTATGTCTAGAAAATTTTCATTGCCGGTAATTGTAACATTAAATCAAATGTGGAAAAAATGTCTATGTATCTCTCTATCTAACGCACTACTACATAGTTCAAGGTTGCAAAGCCATCATCTCTGTGTCTGGTGCTTTCAATTTTGTTTTAGCGTTTCTAAAAAGCATAATGTATAAGACAACCAGCTCAAATAACGCGCCCCAGTCGTACCAATCCATTTTTGAATCAAATAAGACCAGTGTTTTTCACAAACGTTGAATCATTGTTGAAAACCAGAAATTTTATAGCGTTCATTATTATTTTAACATCATTTCTATTAATGATGGCACACATCTTTCTGTATTCTAATTCATCTGTGAGAAACGGTTTGGCAATTAACGAGTAGCACTCGGCAATGTCGAATCGAGTGAAATCTTATCTAGTTTTGCATTTTGATAAGAGTCTGATGAAACAGTACGGTGAAAGTGCTGAATGTAGGTGAAACAATAAGTAAGGTGTAATGTTTTACTGTAGGTGGTGGTTGTGGTGGCGGCGGCGGTGGTGGTGTAGGTGATACAATACAGAGGGTGTAGAGGGTGACTGTAGGCGGAGTAAAGTAGATGCTGCCAAAATCTTGTTAAATTGACAGAATATAAAAAAGACAATAAAAGTAAAATCCTAATGACTTCAGTTTCTTGGCAATGTGGAAACATTTAACCTAATTTTCTTTCGTGTTTGTCGTTGTTGTTGCTCTGTTTATTATTTTTATTTTTTGTATTTTGTGGTTTTTATTGTTTCCCTGGTACTACTGTCGTTGCTGCTTTTGTTGTTGTTGCGTCTGTTACTTTTGAGTTTTTCTTATGTTGTTGTTTTTGTTTTGTTATTGTTGTTCTTGTATTTGCTCTTGTTCTTGTTTGTGTTGTTATTGCTGTTGTTGTCGTTGTTTCTTTTATTGTTTTTGTTGATTATTTTGCTGTTTTCGTTTATATTATTGTTGTTGTCGCAAAAGAAGACAAAACACGACACATACCGATTTGTTTAATGTTTCATAGATAAATCCTGATGTTGTGGCATTCACACCTTTCCCTGAAATATTTTCCACGCAAGAGAAACGAAACTTCCTCGACGGTGGATCGAACCCAGGCTGCGGATTCAGCTTGCCGATATCTAACTTCACACCTTATACACTCAGTTCTAATAAATGATGCTATTGTTAGCGTTATTGCTATTATTTTCTAAGGCAGCGAGATGTTGCTAAGAAGCATTTCTTCGTGTTCTGAGTTCAAATCCCGCCGAAGTCGACTTAACCTTTGTTGCTTCTTGTCTTATTATTTTTTTTTTTTGGTCGATACAATAAATACCTGTTGAGGGTTGGGTGTCAATGTAATTGACTTACTCCCCCCCCCCTTACGTCGCTGGGCTTGTACCTAAATTTGGAAGTTATTATTTGAAAAGGAAAGTGGGGGTGGAGAAAGAGGTGCAGTGCTCGAGTAAGTTTATTGAAAGGTGGGTCAAAGCTGCGAAAAGGGCAAGAGTGGAATGGTACTGCTCTAAGAATAGGTCTGTGAATCGGAGAAAAGGAAATAGATATAAATTTATATATATTTTGATGGCAAAATCCTTGTAGAAAATGTCTTGCGTTATTTATTCCGTTACGTCATGTTCGAATTTCTCCGAGGTCCACTTCCATTTGCCTTCATCCAGGTAAAATAAAGTACTCTTCAAGTATTAGAGGCAATGCTTTCGATGAAGCCCCTCCTCTCAAAATTTCTGCCTACATCTGAAAGTATCCTTACTGTTGTTCATGTTATGATGGTGAGCTGTCAGAGTTGTTTGAGCGTCAGACAAAATGTCTTCCAATATATATTCCGGCTCTTTACATTCTGAGTTCAAATTCCACCGTGGTCAACTTCTCCCAACGTCCGAGAGTAAATTCTCCAATGGACCAATATTACCGCCATTGCTGCTGCTGCTGCTACTACTGCCGTTACTACTACTACTACTACTACTACTACTACTACTACTACTACTACCACTACTACTACTACTACAATTCAATTAGTATCATATATATATATATATATATATATATATATATATAAAATATATATATATATATATATATATATAATTACTATGTGTGTGTACGTATGTACCTATGTATATACGTGTGTATGTATGCAAGCATGTCTGTATATACGTATATATATATATATATATATATATATATATATATATACACACATATGCATACACACATGCTTATATGCTAACATACATACATGAATACATACATACATTGCATGCATAACATGCGTATGTATACGTATCCACAACACATGTATGCGTATGTCAATGCATATGTCCGTATGCATGCATGTTTTTATGTGTGTGTGTCTGATTGTGCATGTATGTATTTACAGCTATATATAATCAAACACACACACACTCACTTTCACACAAGCACACACACCTGTATATAAAATCAATATTAACACAGACACACGCAGATGAAAATACATTGACATACACACATAGAGACACACATTTAAACACACAGACCACTCGTTAGTGCCCAATGTCCAGCACCACCTCCGCCGCCACCACCACAACCACCACTTCTACTACTACTTCCTCCGCCACCACCACCACCACCACAACTACCACCTTTACTACTACCACCACCACCACCACCACCACTACTACCAAACTGACCAGTGTCAATCAACCCTAATCCTCCAACAAGATCCAACCTGTCTGTCCAGTGTAAATATTTGTCGTCAACCATTGATGGCTTGGTCTTAGTAGCTGCCCTTATTAGCTGAGAGGTCAGTCTATTTATGCCGACAGGAATCATAAACTATAGGCTCTGAACCATACCCTACTGTTGTTCAAACTATAGGCTATAATTCTTCCCCTGCTATTGTTGAAAATATAGGCTATCGCCATACTTGCTGCTATAAGTGAACGGTCATCTTATTCTTAGGCCATCTACTATCAATGCTTCAACTAGGGGCCCTCTTCTGCTGTTGTCAATAAGGCGTCGACGCGGTAGAATCGTTAGCATGCCGGACAAAATGCTTAGCGGCATTTCGTCCGTCTTTACGCCCTGAATTCAAATTCCGCCAAGGTCGACTTTTCCTTTCATTCTTTCGGTGTTAATAAAATAAGTACTCGCTGAGCAAACCAGGGTCGATTCAATCAACTTGTACCCCGCCCCGTCTCCCGGAATAGCTGTCCTTGTGTTAAAATTTGAAACCGATATTTCTCCGATGTGTTTTGTGGCCATGAAAATATAATCTGTTTTTAAAGTGGGGTTTTTTTTATAATAGAAAGCAGTTTATAACAAAAAGTAAATATAAAAGTACGAAGAAACTATTGAAAATAAGATTAAGAAATTAATCTTAATTAACTTCATTTATGTTTATAATTAAAATCATTCTCTGACCTAATTTGTGCAGACATTCTGTTATATAGGTTTAGGCATGGCTGTCTGATTAGGAATTATAGTTCGTAAAGATGAAGTCTTAGGATCGATCCCACTTGGTGGTACATTGAGCAATTGTCTTGTTTTATGGTTTCAAATTAACCAAAACTTGTACATATCTTCTCAGCCATTGTTGGGATTTTGCTTTGTCTATTTCTTTTCTGTTTAGTTTAATCCAGTATTTGCCATGAAGAGGCTTTTCTTGTCATCGTTTCATCGTGATACGCTGTCGTTCCAGTTTTAGTTTGGATTTCAGTTTTTTTACAGCTTATTATCATCATCATCATCATCATCATCATCATCATCATCATCATCATCATCATCATTATCATTATTATTATTATTAAGATTGCGAGCTGGTAGAGTTGTTAGCATGCTGGGCAAAATGTTTAGCGACATTTCGCCCGTCGTTACTTTCTGAGCTCAAAATTCCGCCCAGATCGACTTTGCCTTTCGGGGTCGATAAAATAAGAACCAGTTGAGTAACGGGGACGATGTAATCGACTTACCCTGCTCCCGGGAACTACTGGCTTTGTGCCAAAATTGGAAATCATCGTCGTCGTCGTTGTTGTTGTTTCTAGCTGGAGACTACAGGTCACCGACGTCCATTCAGTCACAATATTGCTTTAAGACTTCCACGAAATAATTATGAGACCAACTAATCGACCGACCGCCATAACTGAAGGATAAGCTTAAACAATAATCCACCTGATGTTTTTCTTTTCTAAGTACTATTTACCTTGACGCTGGTTGTGAAAGCTGTGTTTTAAGTGTGGCATGGTGCGTTGTGGTGGTAATTTGGTGAGGCGGGTTCGGCTCAGAATTCATCGTTTAATCCGGGGAAGAGACATAGAGCAACTGACACTCTTTACATACGTTCTCGGGTAGCAGAGTCGGGTGGGATCTTTCAGCCTGGACTTACAGAAGTTTATTTTTGGAGGCAACATGTGAATATGTTTCTGGAGAGGAGTTTCACTATATATTCATCCATTCCGAACTCTTAGATTATTTCCAATTTTATTTTGATAAAGTGACACTTTCCCGAAATATCATACAAGCAACCTGTACTGGATAATACAATATCTTATCTTTGCTTTTATTTATTAGCCTCGCCTAACATTTTTTGCCTTAGCTTCTCAATTGCTTTACTTTAAAGTTCTTCGTTAAAATATTTCTAATGTTTTATTAAATATATTTTTAACTTTTACTTGTTTTATTGCACTTTTGGCGCACAAACTGGATGGGATTGGGTTTAGTTAAACAAATCGATCCTAGCACTTATTTTTAAAGTCTGCTACGTATTCTATCAGTTCTTTTGCCGAGCTGATATACTGCGAAGACGTAAAAAAAAACAACACCGATTATCAAGCGGTATGTGGGGAAAACACATACACACTTGTATAATACTTACGGACATACACACACAAACACAAGACTGGCTTCTATACAGTTTCCGCCTACCACATTCCATTACAGACTATTAGTCGTCCCAGGGCTATAGTAAAAGACACTTACCCAAGGGGCTGCCCACTGTGAGTGAACCTAGAATCACGTGCTCGCAAAGTGACAATCTTAAACATACGGCCATACCTGCGCCTATTTATTTATTTATCCATTTGTTTATTTTGCTAGAAAACGTATTTTAAAATATAATCATTGTACGTCGCTTATATTATATTTCTAGGACAAATCGTGACCTCCGCTAACATTCCATGAGATCCTCTTGACAAACTTTACAAGTACATTCTTATAAATATAATAGATAGAACAGCCATTTAATATTACGTGAACCAAATGCACCCTGGTCGCAGAAGAGAAAAAAATAAGTCATGAAAAAGCGAAAGAAAATCTTCCTTGAAGAGAAAGCAATGTATATTATACACAACAACGAACCGCATGTAAGAATATATTACAAACAAAAAATGGAAAAAAAGGTGGGGAGAAATATAAGACGACAAAAGAAGATTTGAAAGCTCTTTCATCAACACTACAGGTTGAAGAAATGAACGTCACATGAACGCTATTAGGATACAATGTAAACATGTGAAAATATAAACTTCACACACACTCACACACACATACACATGCACATACGCACACACACACACATGTACTCACGAACATATATATACACATCTATCTATCTAAATATATACATACACATATAC
>NC_142942.1:22883542-22956042 GCF_046866305.1 Octopus bimaculoides | reverse complement strand
TTGCAACATCAAACCACCCACACTGCACTTTTATCTCTCCAGACCTCACACACACTCGAACTGTAATTTTCACAGCTTTCCACACACTTATTGTATATTACACCACACATTACAACACACACATACTTAAGAAATGGTCTTCAAAAGCAAACGTGTGTGTGTGTGTGTGTGTACATGTATGTATGTATATATGAGTGTGTGTATGTATGTATGAAAACTTGTAAACGAAATTAGACACAAGAAACTGTGAGGATAGCCTTAGGACTGACTTTGATTCGTGGGCGCCAGCATTGTCCCGCCATTGCCATTGTATTACGTTAAGAGTACAAAGGTATGCCGTATGATATCTATCTATCTATATGTGAATGTATGTACACACATATGTAAATACATGTGCATATATATATATATATAGACTTATAAAATTACATACATATATACAAATACTGTACACACGTTCAAAGGCACATAATATAAACGTGTGACAGTGTGTGTGTATATGTGTGTAACGGCTGAACAATCGGAAACATGATACTTAGAGTTACTATTCAACAAGCTGTTTTTTCTTGTAAAAAATATTCAAAAAACATTTCTCTTTAATGTGTGAATTGAATTTCATTTTCAACCCTGTTTTCAGAAAAGTTCATTAGTCCACACACACACACACACACACACACATGTATGTATAAACACACTCACAAACACATATTTGTTTTTATGTTCATCCATAATGGTTTCAAATGTTGGCACAAGGCCAGCAACTTCGGAGGAAAGGGTGTAAGTCGATCACATCGACTCCAGTACATGACTGGTACTTAATTTATCGACCCCCGAAGGATGACAGGCAAAGTCGACCTCGGCGGAATTTGAACTCAGAACATAAAGACGGACGAAATGCCGCGAAGCATTTCGTCCGGCGAGCTAACGATTCTGCCAGCGCGCCACCATATGTTCAGTTATAATTTTAAAAAACTAATTTGACATTAATCCGAAAGATTACTCTATACTTTTGTAAATCACAGATTTCTTTTTCTTCTTCTTAAACAAGAATATTATTGATAGAAACGTCCAAATTTAGGCCAGCTAAACCATCATCGGACTATACACACATACACACACATATATGTATGTATGTATGTATTTATGCATGTATACACACACACACACACACACACACACACACACACACACACATATATATATATATATATATATATATATATAACATCAACATCAACACCACCAAATAGTTAATTGAATGTTAAAACAGGCATAACACGGAATCCCAGAATCTGCCGGTCCCAACGTGAGAAACTATGCCTGTTGCGTGACTGTCCTTGAACTCATCTTCCAGGGATCCGACGCACTAACAGAAATGGGGCATCTGTACAGACAACGTCGATTTGATGGAGAGACTGATCTAATGTACATCACAAGCATTTGATCACTACAAACAATCATCTACGCTGGTTGATAAGCAAGAAATTGCCGAAACCCCATTTCCCGTTTATGACAGGAGCGTCCATCATATACCAACACATTATTCGAAAATCGTAATGTATATTCAACGCACAATTTTATTTTATCATCATTAGGAAAGCAATCCAACTCCATCTATAATTACATATGATTGAATTTACTCCATTAATATATTTATATAATTATCTCGATAATTGAATTGCATTTTCTATATCTAAATTATTTATACGTGTCTGTCTAACATATATGTGCAAGCATATTTCAAACACACACACACACACACATTAATTGCTGCCAGGGACACCGTATTTCGTTTTGCAACCATTAATATACAACCAAGTACATTAAAGGTTTATAAGTCAATACCGCGTCCTACTCTGTGTTAGCAGTGCGATTTAATCACTTTTAAGTTGTTACCTCTACAGATTTTCAATAGTGATATTTCATGTATCCAGACATTGTGGTCACGCTGTATAATTCAAAACAGTAATGAAATGTTTGGTCTTCTGAAAGCATTTCCAATTTCTAATTAAATTATAAACTTAAAATGCTTTAAATTTGCTGCGCTCTTGCAATTACGTATTTGATTTTCTTTGTGACAAATTAAAATCATTAGAGATGTCTAGTGTTTCTAACAGAATTGTGTCAATGTCTGTTATTGTCCAGGTATCGCTGATATGCAATGAAACTGTATCAATCCAACCTTCAAAAGTAGCATTTCAATTCTTCCATCGACTGTACAATTACATTAAAATAAAATTTACCTGATGTCCCACTTGCTAATTGCTGTCTTTCTTTGAAAGCATTTCTAATGTTTGCAATACCTTATCCAAGATAACAAGATCCTGTATTGTTAAAGAGTCGAGCTCTTCAGATGGTATATGTATGATTGTGAAGTTAAGGTAACTAACAAGCAATACTTTAGTTTTTCAACTCACTGATTTTTAGGCTCACGTTTGAGGTTGTACTATTGACACTTAGTTATCTTTTAAATACCAAAAGATTTTAAATTGCAGTATGGCTAGCGGAAACTAATGAAAAAATGTTTCAATGCGAAATCGACTACTTCCTACATTCTGATAGCCCATCTTCTAGAAGAAATATACGCATAGTATGATCCACAACAACATATTATGTGAAGTAGATAGCAAAGTATAATGCATTAAGTAGAGTGCAATAGTGTCTCCATGATGTACGACTACAGACGTCTCAAAACCATTAATATTACCAGACGTACTAATACAAGTATTAGTATTAGTGTAGAAGAATACAACGGCGTTAATGAATGAATTTGGCCGTTCAAAGAGACTTGGGAAATTACTGCTTTGTTTATGCAATCAAATGCTATAGAAAAGACCACAAAACTCACCACAAAATTGTGTTTTATAGAACTGCAGGCGTTGATACATAGACTTAATGGTAGAATTAATTCAATCTGATTCCTCTTTGGCCTAATGCCAAGACAAAAAGTTAGAATTAATTTATCCATTCTTAATCTCAGACTCGGTTAAAGAATTTTACACAACTCTCTCTCACTCTTTCTTCCTGTTTCTCTTGTAACTGTATTTCGAAGGGGCCAGCCTTGTCACACTCTGTGTCACGCTGAATCTCCCCGAGAACTACGCTAAGGGTACACGTGTCTGTGGAGTGCTCAGCCACTTGCACGCTAATTTCACGAGCAGGCTGTTCCACTGATCGGATCAACTGGAACCCTCGTCGTCGTAACCGACGGAGTGCCGTAGATGTATGTAAGCGTGTATATAATACATATTTCTATGTGTATATGAAAAATTGCAATAAACAGTCTATATTATTTGTTCATACGCACGATTCAGCACAACAGTTGTTTGGATCTCAACATCGGATGTTCCAAGAGCAACCGAATCCTTAACCACAACGGATCATCTGGGCAACACTTTTTTTCCCCAACGGTGAAACGTATGTAGGAACAAATAAATTTGTGTTTATTGTAAATTTCTTACATCTGCTCCTAATATCATAACTAGTAATATTACAAAGTATAGTATTTGTTTAACAGCTATACTGGGAACAGACTGGACGATGATAATCTACGCGGAACTCGACAGTAGCAGCCGAGCATCCATCTGTACACACAAGATACACTCTGTGTGTGTGTGTGTGTGCTTCTGCATGTTTCTCCATCTCACTGATATTGATATTTAATTGTGCAGTGCAGCAAAGCTTTGACTGACCACCAAGATTAGTTTCATTTTTTAAAAAAAACCCCGCAAAATCCCCCTCTCTCCCTTTCTTCCCTATCCGTTACTCTCTCCATCCCCACGCCTTCCCTCCCTACCTCCCTCTCTCCATCTATCCGACCAACTGACTGGCTGACGTCTTGTTACTCATGGAAGACAGACTGTCGTGATTTACACACAAGTTTGCGCAGAACTTAATCCCATAAACTTCAGAACGTCTTAGAATTGTTGTCATTCTCCACACCTACTACCAAAGATACTGTCATTTCAAGAATTATTCCTACTACAGACGCTGTTTTTCTTACTTACTTCTTTATCCTAGAGTTCACCAAGGAAAGAAGCCATTATACGTGAAGATATTAAAACCGTCTAGACTGTCTGCTACAAGATGTCTTAAGATACGATTGTCTAGTTTACCATTTTCTTGTGTATGTAATATTGTATTTATATTAAATTACGATTTGATACTCCCACAAGATGTTTTAAGACATGTTGTGGGTGTATCAAGCAGTATATATAATACGCTATTTATATAGAATTACTTCTTGATACGACCACATTTGTCAAGACACGCTTGTCTTTATTACCATATTCTAGCGCACGTAATTTAATATCTATATTGGTTCCAAATTTTGGTGCAAGGTCAGTAACTTTGGGTGAGACGGGTAAGTCGATTATATCGACCCCAGTATATGACTGGTACTTATTTGATCGACCCTCAAAAGATGAAAGGCAAAGTCAGTCTCGGCAGAATTTGAATTCAAAACGTAAAGCCGGAAGAAATACCGCTAAGCATTTTGTTCGGCATGCTATCTAGTCTGCCTGATCACCGTCTGAAATCATTCATTTAAAATTGGGCGCTTTTGAGGCCTTTTCACGGGTGATGGTGTCTTTATGTTGAAGGACAAAATGTTATCGTGTCCCCTATCACGATGAAGAAGGTTTTCCCGGTTCAATACAAATTTTATAGGGAGGGGGGAATGTATTCCATAGTGAATCCCTTTTGATCATCATAAATATGGAAGCAGGGGACGGGTTGACGTGAGGTGAACAAATTGCTTGTGAAAGATGGCTGTATGCGGTAGGATAGAATATAAGGTGATATCGTTTACACGGAGGTAACTGTTGTTGGAGGCGGTGGCAACTATGTCGTTGATATACCAGAAGGAGGAGGAGGAGGAGGAGGAGGAGGAGGAGGAGGAGGAGGAGGAGGAGGAGGAGGAGGAGGAGGAGGAGGAGGAGGAGGAGGAGGAGGAGGAGGAGGAAAAATGTGGTGGGACATGGTGGAACCTTAAGGAAGAAAACGCGTTGATGAAGTGTGAATCAGAGAAATCTCCTGCAGAGAAATCTGCGACAAGATGAGATATGATAGGAAGTTCTCGACACACAAGAGACAAGATACAGACGTAAGGTAAAGTAAAGAAAGACGATTCCCATGCCAGACGCAGGAAAATACTCTGCAAACATTAAATAAAAGGATATCGTTTTCACTAAAGTTCTCAATTGCAACCGAGGACTGACATAAATGAGCAGGTTACAAGAAAATCTGGATTTACGTAAGTCATATTGGTGGGGATTAAGAAGGGAAACGGATTAAGGACGTTTGATAAGGTGGTTGACAACCACTGCTTCAATTCACCTTTGAAATATTGGCAGATGAGGACGACAGATCGATTTATTGTGGAAGAACTAAAACAGTTGTCATTCTAAAAATGTTAAAAACACATTATGGGATGTTTCGGAAAAGAGCGTTGTAGATCTGAAGAGAAAGAAATGAGGGGAAGAGAGAGGAAGACACAGAGAGAGAGGTGGGGGAAACCGAGAGAGAGGGGAGATATAGAGATTAGAAACTTTTGCAATGAATGATAACAGTTCTTTGGCGCATTGTCCGAGAGCGATGGCAGCGACACTGTAACGGCTGGTAGCCTTGGCCGTTTGAATATACACTCAGTGATTAGTAACAATTTTCTTCGTCACCTTTGAAGTGTTCGAAGAGAAACCAACAGATCGATAGTTTTGGCTCTTCTGACATCAAAGATTTACTTAACGTTAAATTATGGATTAAAAGGTCACTTGTGAATTAATTCCGTTGGTTTATTTTATTTTTTTTCCCCTTCGGAAAGCTTCATCTAATGCAAATCTCAGTAATATCTGGAGATTGGTTTAAATATATTGATACTTCAAACTAATCAAGATTAAAGTATCGAGTCTTTTATTTACTGATTTAGTCGCAAGAGGTGATGAGGTGGTGAGGTTAGGGTTAGGGTTATACATGTATAAATAATATAATATAATATAATAATACTCCGGTATATATATTTATTTATGTGTTTCAGCCAAGTGGCTGCGGTCATATGCATATATGGGTACAGGACGTCACCAACGGTGCAAATACCATACACACGAGAGATAGATGCAAGACAGACAGTAATTACAGGATAAAAACGAGTGAAATAGGTAAACAACGAGAGAAAATGGAAAACAGGACAAGTTAACAGAGAAAAAGACACTTCATCAATTGATGTGTGTGTATGTGTGTGTGTGTGTGTAAGGCGGTGCTCCATCATGGCCGCAGACTGCTGACTGAAACACGTGTACATTATATAATCATTGATACCGACTACGTTTTCAGTGTTCCTTAGACACTCACACACACACACACACCACATACACATGCGCACAAATATATTAGTATGTATATTTGTATACATTCATATACACGTGTAGGTATATGTATTTATGTATGAGTATGTGAGTACGTGTGTGTGTGTGCGTGTGTGCGCGTGTGTGTATGTATGCATCTGTGTGTGTGTGTGTGTGCGCGCGCGCGCGCGTGTGTCTGTGTAATAAATAACCTGAATAGGTTATAAAAGGGGAGCGAATTCTGAGATTTAAGAAGGATCCTACTGCGAAGAACAACAGGCCATGTCCGCGTTTGAAACCCCTCATTTGGTCTTATATCGTATTGTGTATTAATGTGATCATCGTTCATTCAAAGATCCTACACAAAAGAATCAACACTGTTTGGTAAACCTATAGAGAAAGATCAGAACCTCGCCAGCGGATAACAAGTCAAAACCGACACCAGATAATTGGACTCGATTTGATCAATAACAGGTCAGATATGTGATATTATAGTTTGGTGAAACATATGGCAGACGATAAAGAGTTATGTGGAAGCTGCATATAGAGTGTACGTTGCTGTTTATTTATTGTGTTTGATTTTGTGACAGTATTTGCATAGATTCATTCAAGCATGACCAACCCGGAACATTTTGGCCTTGGTATAGAGGATTCGAATCAATGACGGACCAAGCTATATCGTCTGCTATATTTTTGCCCCAGGTAGTGTATATGTTCGGCCAGAGAAATTACTGCGTTTTTCATATTTAAAAGTACTCAAATAAGCTGAGTATCGTTTCTTAAAATTAACGGTAGCTCCAATATAAACTTTGGTAGATTGTTGCTGTCTATTTAGGACTGAGCCCCTAGATACTATGTTAAATCACCTGCATTTGTAGCGGGGAAATATGGACAATGGATAATGAGGCATATATCTGGTGTGTGTACGTTATATAAAGGTATCATAAAGTGAAACATGGTTAATGAATGTTGAAGACAAGACTCGGTGTGTGTAATATATATATCTGATGGTGTATGGCGATGAAATGAGGACAGAGATCGAAGAAAACTATGTTCTCTATGTAAGGTGTTCGACAGTACCTGGTATTGACATTAGAGGAACTTTAGGAGGTGCGAGATGTTACAGTTTGCGGTTGGGTTAAGTGAAATATTTAGATGTGATCTAACATAGCGGCAAGTTGTAGGGGAAAGTATTAGAACAGAAGCAAACGGGGGAAATATCCGTTGCGATGAAGTTAAGATCAGTCGTAGATTTGGAATGATGTGTTGATGTAAAGTCAAGACATATGCAAACACACTGCATTGCAGACATATCGAACCCACATTGATATGGGGGGATATTATATCAATCTATTGATGACGACGACGACGACGTTGATGACGATGAAGAAGGTAGTGGTGGCGGTGGTGTTGGTTAGAATATTGATGGTGATGATGATTGAGGTGGTGCTACTGGTGAAGGGGATAGCGGTGGTGATGATTTGAAGGGACGGCGTAGGTAGTGATGATGTGGGGGGAGGGCTATGGAGACGATGGAGCGGGGGGGGAGTGGTCTTGGGTTAGTGGTTGTGGTGCTACTGATATTGAAGGGGGCGATAGAAATAGTAGGAGTGATGGTCATGGTGGAGTGGGGATGATTGTGGGGATTGTGTTAAGTGATGTATTGTTTGTAGTGATAGTGGTGGTGGTGACGGTGGTCAGTGGGTAAGGACGGGGGTAGTGTTGTTATTGTAGTTGTGGTGTTGGTAAAAAGGATAGGTGGAAAGAAGGAAAGAAAGAATGAAAGAATGAATGAATGAACGAATGACAAAGAGAAAAAGGAAGGAAGAAAGGAAGAAGGAAAACGCAAGAGAAAAAAGAATGAATAAATCAATGAATCAATCAATCAAAGAGAAAACAAAGAAAGGAAGGAAGGAAGGAAATAAACGGAAAAAGAGAAAACAAAAGAAAGAAAGAAAGTAGGAAAGAAAGAAAGAAGGAAAGAAAGAAAGAAAGAAAGAAAGAAAGAAGGAAAGAATTAAAGAAGGAAAGAAAGAAAGACTGAATGAATGAATGACAGAGGTACATGAGAAAGAAAGAAAGAAAGAAAGAAAGAAAGAAAGAAGGAAAGAAAGAAAGAAAGAAGGAGAGAAAGAAAGAAAGAAAGAAGGAAGGAAAGAAAGAAAGAAGGAGGGAAAGAAAGAAAGAAGGAAAGAAAGAAAGACTGAATGAATGACAGAGGTACATGAGAAAGAAAGTAGGAAAGAAAAAAGAAAGAATGAAAGAAGGAAAGAAAGAAAGAAAAGGGGTTACGTAACGTCAGGCGGGAAGACGGAAAGGGACAAATTGTGTTAGGGAACCAGGTTTAACGTTGGGTGACGTTGCTGACGTCAGCAGTGTTGAATGACGTCAGCAACGTTGCTGACGGAACAAACACATGATGAATGAATCGGATTTTAATCCGGAACTGTGCGGATTACGGATTATTGATTATCGATCTGTGTCCTGGTGCCTAACTAGAACACCTTTTCTCTTCTTCACTCCCACTACCACCACCACGATCACCTGCAGCACTACCACTACTACCACCACCACCAACTACCACCTCGACAATCACCACTACTACTACAACTACAACTTCTACTACTACTATCGCTACCAACACCATTTACTCCATCACTGCTACTATCGCCACCCCCACCGCCATCAACACTATCGCCCCCCACTAACTCCACCTTCATCACCACCACCATCACCATCACCAACACCACCACCACCACCACCACCTATACCAACAACAGCGCGAAACGTCTAGAAACAAGAGTCAAGTCTCCTTCGAATAGCCCCCCCCCCCCACCTACCCTCTTAGAAATATTACATAATGAATTGCTGAATTACCTGTCCGTAGGTAAACGACAGGATGGTCAAGAATGGAAAGGCTGAACTGGGCCTAAAATGTCAATAACACTCTCACATTCACCACCACCACCACCGCCACCATTTATCATCTTCCAAAGGTAAACAATAGCCCCCCCCTCCACTCTTCTCCCCAACAATCTCCTACCGTCTTTTAACCTTCTTTTCTGTCTAACCTATCTGCTTTACTAATTGCTCCTCCTCCTCCTCCCTCCCCTTCTCTTCCCCTCCTCCTCTTACTCCTATTTCCTCCTCCTTCGTCATTTCCCGCTCGCGTTCCTCTGTTTTTCTTACTCCCCTTCCCTGTCACGGTTCTTCCTTCGTCTCTCTCTCTCTCTCTCCCTCCCTCCGTCGTTCTTTTATATCCTTTCTCCCTTTGTTTATCCTCCTCCGACTGCTCCGTCTCTTCCTCCCACCCTCTCTTCCTTCAACTCCAAAATCCCCTCTCCCTCTCGCTAGTGTCTACTTTTTCTCTTTTGCGTCACCCTTTCCCTCTCGTTTACAGCTACCCCCTCCCTTCACAATTATGTCTCTGTCTCCTTCTCCTTTTCCCTCCACCCTCAACCTCTGGTAGACTTTTACTCCACCGCCTTCCCTCGTGTCTGTCTTACCTCCTCCTGCCACACGTCGTTTGACGTCACAGTGACGTCAGCAAAAGTTTCGAAAAAAAAAAAAGTATTTATTATGATGGTAGCGGGAGTCTATAATGAGCGAGAGAGAGAGAGAGTGAGAGAGAGAGAGAGAGAGAGAGAGAGAGAGTGAGAGGGAGGGCGGGTACAAGAATCACGATGAATGAAATGGGTAGAAAGACACAATAATGACAAGAATAACAACTGTTACGACAACCTCACAACAACGAATAGTAACAACGACAGTAACAATCACAACAACAATAATAATAAGCAGAGTAAGAGCAACAACAACAACATCGTTCTGGGGACCAACATTGGTGGTTGAGCCAATGGTTTCCTATCAGATATGATACTGTCATCGTTTCATGTTGTAGCGTCTGGACATTGACTGGACACTAAGGTCCTTAAGCTTTCTGCTATTCCAGACACGTTTGAAGAATGGTACGACACGTCGCCACAACCCCCGCCTTCGTCGGACTGTTGAAATTATCATCATCACCACTAACACTACCACAACCATCAATACCATCGCCGTTATTCCTCATCATTACCACCACCACCACCACCACCACTACCACCACCACCACCACCACCACCACCATCACCATCACCATCACCACCACATTTACCACCACCATCACCAACACCATTACCATAACAACCACCACCAATACCATCGCCGCCACCACTACCCTCATCATCATAACCATAATCGCTATCACCACAAGTATCACCACCACCACCAATCCTACTTAGGCACCCGTATGTCTTCTAAAGATGTCAACCCCATTTTTTATTTGACAAGTAGTTCAGCCAGAAATTGATGGAACAAAATTCACAAAGATTTTCTCATATTTATTGATAAAGAAAACATACAAATAAACAAAAACACTACAGTAGACAGAGTCCAAAATCTAGGGTAGCCTTTAGATGTCCAGGTACCCAGGTGCCACACAGAGGAAGTGAGATGCCACCCATATGGAACTATGTTTCCTTAGTGAGGTCGACCTCACTAAGGAATCCATCAGCCTATGAGCCTCCTGGGAGAACCACCTTAACAACATTAGATGACACCAGGCAAAGCAATGTATTCTACCCCAGAAACGAGTTCCCGACTACCGGGGCGCGAACCAGTGCCGAGCCGAGAATGAAGGGCCGCACAGAAAGAATGAATTTTAAAATTCTGTTTCTCTTCTATTGACTTTCGCCGTCTGCTAGGTGTTCTTGCTTCGTGAATGTATTATATCTGTTAACGTTTATCGTTGACGTGTTTTAGTCGTTAGACAGCGGCCATGCTGGAGCACCCCTTTAGTCGAGTGAACCAACCACAGTACACACACACACACACACACACATATATAACGTGTTTCTTTCGGTTTCTGTCTACCACATCCATTCACAAGGCTTTGGTCGGCCCGAAGATATACTACAAGACACTTGCCCAGGGTGCCACGCAGTAGGACTGAACCAGGAACAATGCGGCTGAGAAGCTACCTTCTTACCACACAGTCACGCCCGCACCTATACGTAATAATACATATATTATGTAGTCTATTGTATTTGTTAGGCGCCTGATCCCCTAATCCGTGGAAAAATTGTCCTGCATGAAATCGGTCCGTGGTACTGGACAGGCTGAGGACCGCTGTCTTTTAGTACTTATTGATTTCTTGAAAGAAAAACCACAGCATATATATATATATATATATATATATATATATATATATATATATATATATATATATATATGTGTGTGTGTGTGTATATATATATATATTTGCGTTGGATTCGCAGAGCGCTGAAGTCACGTGGCAACAGCCCAGTGTGCTCAGTTTTAAGACAGCACTAAACCGTGTTTCCTTCCTATTCCTGCAGTACCTTTATCACCTAAGTTTAAGATGGTAGTCCTGACCTTCTTCTAACATAGGATTTGCTTCTCATACACAAAGCTAAGGAGCTTCTAGTGTAACACTCTTATAGATACAGGACCCAACGAGAACTCCATTGAACCCTATACATCAGTTTAAATTCGAACCCCTATTGTTGCAAAGGGTCCTAAAAGAACTCAATACTCGTCTCAAGTTTTGGCACAAGGCTAGCAGTTTCGGGAAAAGGTGCGTGGGCGGTGTGGAGATGGGGTAAATCGATTACATCGATCGCCAGTGTTAAACTGCTATTTATTTCATCGACACCGAAATGAGAAAAAGCTAAGTCGACCTCGGCAGAATTTGAACTCAGAACGCAAAGACGGACGAAATGCCGCTAAACCTTTTTGTCCGACGGCGTGCTAACGTTTCTGCCAACTCGTCGCCTTAAAAAGAATCCACCACTGAACAAAATGATTGATTTTTTTTTTTAGACAAAAGCCGTAAAAGCTGTTTCGTTAAGAATTTCTGCGAGACCAAAGATTAATGTCTTTTGTCGTCACAAATCTGTCAGCAGCGACAGGTTTGTACTTCTGTACTGGATTCACCCCGGCATTTAAATAGGTTGATGTACTTACATCAGTTAATCACTCGATCTGCTAGAAAAAGCAGCGAAATCTCCGTCAAATTTTAAGCCGATTTTTTTTTTACAAAAATATTTTCCGAATGAAATGGGACAACAGAGGATAGACTTAAATAAACAGTGGTGGGGGAATTTATGAAGGGATGGCCATAGGTGGAACGTCGTTGCTGATAGATTTGTCTGAACTGTGTGGAACTGAGGCTGCACAACTACAACAACATCAACAACAAACGCTCTCTTCTACCTTTTATCTGTTACCTGTTTCAATTATCGGACTACGGCCATGCTGGGGCAACACCTTGAGGAATTTTTAGTCGTATGAATCGAACCCAGCACTTACTTGTTTTGTTTTTATTAAAAAAAATTTTTTTAAAGTCTGGTACTTATTCTATCGGTCACTATTTACAGAACTAAGTTACGGGGTTGTAAACACACCAACCCCGGTTGTCAAGCGGGGGTTGGTGGGGAACAAGCGCAGATGCAAAGACACACATAGATATCCATATGCATACGATAGAGCGACGGATATAATTAGAGAACAGACTCGTATAGATTATCGATCAACGGTGGTGGTTATATATGGAGGTAGTGAAGTACAGAGCGAAACGATATCAGCATCACCATAGAGTACAACTAATTGGTATGGGGTATGTAGGGTACAGTTTAGTATAACATTCATTAGTATTACTAAAGTACTGCCTACAGTAGTGTGGTACAGGTATACCATCGGTTTGGTTCCGGAGGCTTTTCCGAACCTAGAATTGTCATTTTGGTCAACAAACTCTAAAATTAAACACATTGATTGAATTTAATCGAATATATAGGCGCAGGTGTGGGTGTATGTGATATGAAGTTTGCTTCCCAACCACATTGTTCTGGGTTCAGTCCCACTGCGTGGCACCTTGGGCAAGTGTTTTTTACTATAGCCTCGAGACGGCTAATACCTCAGAATACGCTTCAACACACGAACTTAGATAAAGAATCTTGCAAACCAAATCCCAAAACGAAATATAAAAATATATGCGACAAGCTTTTTCAGTTTCCGTTTCCGAAATCCACACACATATATATACATACATACCCACATACATACATACATACATACATACATACATACATACATGTGTTTGTGTTTGTGTGTGTGTGTGTGTGTGTGTTTGTCCACCACCACCACCACCACTTGACCACCGGTGCTGGTGTGATTACGTTTCCATAACTTAGCGGTTCGGTTAAAAAAAACCGATACAATAAGTACCAAGCTGAAAAGAAATAAAAAGGTACAAGGCTCAATTCATTCGACTCAAAAATTCTTCAAATCAGTGCTCCAGCATGGCCGCAGTCTAATGACTGAAACAAGTAAAAGAATAAAAGAAACAAAGAACATACAGGTGTAACATCATTTTCCCGGAACCTTTTCCGGATTAGTGATTTTGCTTTTCCGAACCAGGGATGGTCATCGAGACCAACACGCAATGAATTAAATTTACTTAATTAAATAAAACAGGTGAACACTAGTATAAATGATTAAATGATACGCGTTTAAAAGTAATGTACTAAGCAAGTACCCAGGTACTCGTCTGTGCAAGGTACATATGAACTAGTCTGGTGACCGCGGGAATTTGAAGTTCCGGATCATAAATTGGAACGGATTACGAGAAGCGTCGGACTATAAGTGTCCAGAAAGTTCGTGTTGTACCTGTGTTATTCTACTGGTTTATCAACACAACACGATACTGTTTGGTATATTCAACAACACAACATACGGTGTTTAAATTATCACATAGTGAGATGGGCACACACACACACACACATAGAGAAAGAGAGAGAGACATGCTCACATATACACACATATACGCTGGCCTAAACACACACACACACATATACACACAGTTCTAGGAAAGATACAGGTCGCTACTAAAAGCCATTTGTTGTTCCATACGCTGACAACCTAATTGACACTACTACTACTATTACCACCACCACCACTACTACTACTACTACTACTACTACTACTACTACTAAAACATATTGAGGTAGCCACTCTGTAGTCGGTCAATCTGCTAGAAAGAACAGCCAAATCTCCCTTATCGTGTCCTACGGTCTCGCATTGGCCAGGGCAGTCTTGGATTCTCTATGCGTAGGAGAACTAAACGGGATGGTCACAGGTGGGCTATCTTTGATCATAGGACTGTCTGCTCCATTAACGTTGCCCTAGGGCTAAACAAGAATATCGTCGCCGTTATCATCATCATCATCATCATCAACATCATCTTAATATTACTACCACGTTACATCACACAACTGCCACCACTAGCCACCACCACCACCACCATAACAACAACAACAACAACAACAACAACAACAACCACATCAACCACAGTAATAACTGTAAAAACGGTAACAGCAATAACAACTGAGTAATAACAACAACAAAAATGACAACACTACTATTAATAATAATAATAATAATAATAATAATAATAATAATAATAATAATAATAATAATAATAACAAATAGGGACAATACAACAAAAGGGACAGGTGGGGTTTGGCACAAAATCGTGTAGAAAATAGATAATAAAAATTAACAAGGGCCACGAGGGCCGCACACAAAAACAAATAGTAATAATAATAATAATAATAATAATAATAATAATAATGATGATGATGATGGTTTCAAATTTTGGCTCAAGGCCAGCAATTACGGAAAGGCTCTAAGTTGATTGCATGGCACCAGTATTTAACTGGTATTTAATTTTATTGACCACCTCGTAAAAGAGGAAAGGCGAAATCGAATCTAATAACAACAAAAACAAAACCGAACAACAATAAAAATATAAATAAAACCAACGAAATTTCCGAGAAAAAGATAACAAAGGGGGGGGGGGCATCGAGATTCGAGTTCGTCTCCAGCTCTTTTCTTCTCTCTTTCTTTCCTTGTTTTAAATCTCTTTTCTTCTTTCTCTCGATCTTTTCTTTCTCCCTATTTTTTTTTCTATCTGCATTCTTTCTTTCTTTTCTCTCTCTCTCTCTCTCTCTCTCTCTCTCTCTCTCTCTCTCTCTCTCTCTCACTGTCCGTAAATTTATTTCTCTGTCTCCCTCACCCTCTGCACGTGTATATATAGATATGTATGTGTGTGTGTGTGTGTGGATATAGATATGTGTGTGTGTGTGAACGCACGAAACTCACGGGCCTTGAGTCACCCTGTTGCTTCTGCTAAATATTAATAAACACATATATATACATGTATATATGAATGTATACATATATATATATATATATATATATATATATATATATATATATATATGTATATATATTTATACATATATATATATATATATATATATATATATATATATGTTATATATTTATTACATAATATATATATATATATATGTACCTACACATGAACACACACACACATACACACGTAATCTTCCCCTAATCTCCTGTGTCATGTTTATAGAAGGAATTAAAACAATGTATGTATATTTATAACATAAACACAGGGCCACACATATATATATATATATACAAACACATACACACACGCACACACATATATATACACACACTCGCACATGCACACCCATACATCATCTAGGTGGGTGTATATAGTTAGTAAAACAAGCTCTCATGGTATGTTTTATTTCTTGAGTTGAAGAGCAAAGAAAAGGCAGCCGAAAGAGAAGCAGACAAAACGTACAGGATACACACAGAGACACACGCACGCACCCACACACATTCATGCGTGTGTATTCTCAGCAAATAATTACCCTTTCATAATGCACACCTCTCACTACACCTAAATTCCCCCCGTTTTGTTCCCCCTCCTCCCCCACTGTTCTTTATCTGCTTCCTCTTCCTCGTCCCCGTCTATCTCTCTATTTATATATCTCCACCCTCTGTCACACTCACACTCTCTCTTTCTCCAACCATTCGAGAAGGGGACAAATATTTTATCCAACTAGGCCCAGCACTGACAAAAAAAAAAAAACAAACAAAAACCAGAGAAAAAAGCTTGCGTTCGTTTATTCGGTCGGATATCTTATATAATAATAATAATATCGGAATAAGAATAATAACGGAATCGATAATAACGGAATAAATAGAATAATAGTCCTTCTACCGTGTGATGTTGAAAGCTGACAATATGTCTGTTTACATTTGCCTCACCACGTGCCTGTATTGTCAACAGGATCGTTAAGACTCTATACCTAACCGTCTGTCTACATACCTCTCTCTCCATTTATCTATCTACTTATCTAACCTACCATTTAACAAGCCACTACACCAACATACAGCAGACACACGATATATACACATTCCTATACATCGTGTATATATATAGACAATTATACAAACTTTCATCAACCCTGTCTTTGTTCTTATTCCCCATAATACAAATATATATATATATATATATACACATACGTGTGTATATATTATATATACATCAATTAGCTAGAGATCTACCAGTTGACTATATATATATATATATATATATATATATATATATATATATATATATATATACACGCACACACTGTCGAATAACTAGTGACAACTAACAACCCATTGTATACACACAAATAAACATTTTAGATGTATATATATAGACACATTATATACATACGTTTATAAGGACAAATACCAACCGACCATATATATTACATATACAAGCGAACTTTTCAACTGTGTCAACACCAGAAGGAAATATATAAATTCACAGGTTTGTCATTCATTTATTTTTATTTATATTGAACCGTATTGCATCCAGGCGACCTATTGTTGTTGTTGCTGTTGTTGTTTCTGTTACTGCCCCAATTTTTTTTTATCGCTGTCTGTATGTGTGTGTGTGTCTAAATCTTTTTCGCATGGCAGGCAAATAGAAGTACATCTATAAGACATCGTTTATACATATTGTACACACCCACGTGTTTTTCGTTTGTTTACGTGCGCTCATATGCGTACATATATGTATACATACACAAACACACAAACATACACACACACACACACACACACACATACATATATATATATATATATATATATATATATATACATACATACATACGCGCACGCTCCTTCTCGTCCAATACACTGACAGTTGATGTTTCGAAGCAGCTGTTGTCTATTGAAATGAATATAGTAAATATTTCCTGCATGCCAACGGTGAGATAAAATGCGATGTCAACGTAAGCTGGCGGGATTTGAACTCGTTTATTAATCGACAAAATTAATTACTACTCAGCTGGTTACCATCTGTGCAACCCTTACAGGCCCGAAAATAATATCCTAATAAACAGTCTCAAGATTTTAGTAATAATAATAATAATGGTTTCATATTTTGGTACAAGGCCTGTAATTTTAGGAAGTAAGAGGTTAGTCGATTACCTCGGCTCCACTACTTGACAGGTACTTTATTTTATCGACCCTGGAGCGATGTAAGGCAAAGTTGACCCTGGCGGAATTTGAACTCAGAACGTAATATGAAACGACGCTTATTTTATTAACCAGTGGGGCAACAAATTGGGGATATTGAAAGGGCGAAATACTGAGAGTGTTAGCGTGGAATGGATTAATAGGGACAAGGAAAAGGGGACTTAAATAGCATTGGAGAAATAAACACAGAACAATAAATAAATAACAATAAAGAAAACATACAAAACAATAACGAAAAAAGTGCAAGAAAGGGTCACTAAAGAGTAATATGGAGTCCCAACACCTTACACCCACGTGCGTGCACAAAAGACAAGGATTGCCCTGACACAGCAAAACTCTAATGCTCCCGTATAAGTTCTGGGATCCTGTCTCTATTGGGGTATTCTGAGTGAAGGGCAATTTAGGCGCGCCAAACACGCCCCGCTGACTGACCATCTGAGCACGGATCAGCGAAAGGGCCTCAACGTAAGAGAAATAACTTACAAGAAATAACAGCTAAAGTTACTATAAATAGCAAGTTTAGGGAAAAGGAGCCTTCGGTGGAAACATTTGTGTATGTATGTATGTATGTATGTATGTATCTGTGTGTGTATTTGTATGTATATATATCTGTGTATGTATCTGTCTGTCTATTTAGATAGATAGGTTAATACATACATACACACACATATCAATATATACATAATTAAGTATAAGAATGTGCTTGTGTATTTACAAACACACACATGTATGTATGTATATATATATATATATATATATATATATATATATATATATATATATATATATATATATATAGATAGATAGATAGATAGATATAGATATAGATATAGATCTGCGTGCAGAAACGTGCATGCCTGCAGGCAGTCAGGCAGGCGCACGTCTCTCCAGACTGTTTGACACATAAACAAACACTTAAGATAAGTGGATGGTGTTTTGGAGCGAGGTGGGGGGGGGAATGTCAGTGTGACCGAATGGCAAAGAATGAGGAGTGGGGGACAAAGCTATACACACACACACACACACACACATATGTATATGAGCACGCACATATGTTTATATGTTTGTGTGTGTGTATATATATATTTATATATATATATATATATACAGAGAGAGAGAGCTTATGCATTTTTATGTGCTTACATATAGATACACATGCATACAAACATATACATACATACATACACACGCATAAACACATACATGCATACACACATACATAATACACACCTACATACATACATAAACACATACATACATACACACACACACATATACCCCCATACATCCGTTCATACACACCCACAGTCTAACAAAGACAATGCGAGTGTTCTATAAATACCTCCGCCCCTCCGCCACCGCCACCGCTTACATCCGCTGTTTTGTTCCCTTTGTTATTGTTTTAACTACAGGTCAGTCTCATGCGACAAAAACCTTTGAACGAAGTCAACGCAATTATGACCACCCCGTCTTTATCATCTGTATATCAGCGACAACATTATTTAGAGAATCCCCCGAGAAAAAAACGATAGGGAGTGAGTCGAGGTAGACCTAGCAGCTATTTCTGGCACGCTGCGAGACCGACGTGGGCGATCCATCGTTCGCTCTTGTGTCGTTGTTGTTGTTGTTGTTGTTGTTGTCTGAGATGATAACCGTCCATCCCTCTATCCTTTCACCTCTGCCCTCTGTCCCTAACCGTTGCACCCATCCCCAACTGAGAAAGAGAGAGCTTTGTCCTGACCAGGGGTACTCAGCCATTTTTTTGCCTATGGATCCCTTTGGTACCAGTTTTGCTCTAATGGGCCCCCAAGGGCCGTATAGACCTTGTTGAGAACCACTGCCCTGCTCCCTACACGAGACCCGTCTTAACAGTATTATAGTTGCCCCCGACCGAAGTAAAGCACTGGGGTCCCTACACAGAGAACAACCACTGTACATACATTGGTTCCATAGCTCTGGATTCATAGCATTGGGTCGTAGACCCGTTGAAGCCTCCGGACAACTGGCCAATATGTTCAGCCTTTGAGATAGGCATGGCTGGCTCTTGACCACACAGTTAACTGTCGTGTGTTTAGTTGTGTAGCCTACGGTGTGTGTGTGTGTGTGTGTGTGTGTGTGTGTGTGTGTGTGTGTGTGTGTGTGTGAGCAAGGCCATGCAGTGGGGGCGGTTGTGGGAACATGTTATGTGATGGTGTAATGCGGTCGTCAGGCTATGTAACCCTGCTCCACAGCACCACCGTAGTGCAGTGGTGTTGTGAGGTCGCGGAGGGTGTAGTGCGGTAATAAGGTCTTGATCCTTTCATCATAATTATTCTCATTGAAGGCCGCTATGGCGCTAACCATCAACAATCATCCATTAAAACAGTTGTCTTTGAGTAGAGCTGTCAAAAAGATGTATTTTATAGGTCACGGGTAAGGGGATTGTGAGCGACAAGATGTTAGCGCGCGGACCTTAAGAGTGTTGTAAGATTTCTCTCACTTAGTTCATGTTGATGTTGGTGTTGTTTAACCAAGGTCATGTGAAGGTCACCCCATCCGTGCCATTCCGTCTCGCCACCATGGCCACACAGTATCGCGAACCTCATCAGTCCATGCGTGCTTCTTTTCTGAACCTCTAACGCAGAATATCAGCTAGATTTGATTGTCTCTTTAGTCTGGGAAGAAAGGGCCGTGTGCATGACCCCGTTATCGTTTCCAGGGCCTCCCAGTCTGTTGGAAGACAGTATGAGGTTCTCCTCAAACTGAAAACGTGGCTCTAATGCTTGCAACAAACTTGGATCCACTAAAGGCATTCGAGGCCCAAGTAGTGGGGTTTCTGATATCTTCTCAGAACCCCTATCGTGAGATTTCTGTGTAATCCCCAGATCAATTCTGATCGGGAAGACCAATGAAGCACACGTGATCGACCAAGCGCAATTCATGTACCTGTTGTCCTAGATACACCATGCCACAATCTGGTTCATTACCTTAGATTACACCCCGACAAAAGTTGGTTAACAAATAATATGTTGTACAGCGTGGCAGACTGGGTACTCGTTTCTACTCTGTTGTACTCTCTTCACTGTCTGATCTAAGTCCAACCATACTGGACATTCAGGCGTTTGTTCTGCGGCTAGTATGGTGTTTTGTGTTGTTTCTGGTACATTGCGGTCTGTTGTTGGGAGATGAGAAACTTGCCTAACCCGTATCACCGAATGGAAAACAAACGAAAAACAAAAACCTACGTAAAGTGATGATGATGATGATGATGATGATGCATGTGTGTGTATGTATGTCATATATATGTATGTATGTAATGTATGTAGGTAGATGTGTAGGTAGGTATGTATGTATAAATGTTTGTATGTGCATACATTTATATTCCTATATGTACAAATATATATATACATACATACATGCAAGCACGCATACATACATACATACATACATACGTGTGTACATCCATACATATATGTACTATGTATATATAAAGAGATGTAACATGTATAGAAATAATACATACATTACGCATATAATAGCATACTTAAATATATACACTTTATTGGCGTATATACGTGCGCGCGCGTCTCTACGTATGTAGTTCACGCTGGAACATATTCACATCTTCATATATATACACATACACACATATACACGCAGTTATAGGAAAGCTAGGTCATGCACGTGCATATATATTTGTATACACGTGCGCACGTTTACATAATGTATACAGAGTGTGTAGGTGTGAATGTGTATCTGTATGTGTGCGTGTGCGTGCACATATTTGCGTGTAAGTGCGCATTTGTGGGCATGAGTGTGTATGTATGCATGTATGCATGTTTACATATGTATGTTTGCATGTATGTATGTATGTATGTATGTATGTATGTATGTATGTGCGTACGCATACATGTATGAAAGTAGTTGTATGTAGTTGTATGTTTGTGTATGTGTGTGTATGTACATGTTATTGTGTTTGTGAATGTCTGTGTATTGTGTGCATGTGTATGTGTAGGTGTACCTGTACATGTGTGTTTGTGTATGTCCTTGTGTATGTATGTGTATATGTATGTGACATAACCGTCACATCTCCGATAACATCCGAGGCATCCTCTGAATGGTTGCTGGTCCTGCCAGAAATAGCAGCTAAGTCTCCTTTAAATCTGAATAAAAAGAAGGTCATATTTGATGATAGCGTTGTTCTAGATCCAATTACAGATTGATTGTGTTTGATATAACACGTCCGGGTGGCTAGGTGGGGGAGGACAAACAGCGTGGTGGTCACGGCTGTATGTAGGTCGGCTCCAGCAGAACTAACCGGGGGCTAAAATAGAGCAACAACGATATTACCACCACCACCACCAACAACAACAACAACAACAACAATAACAACAGCAGCAACAACTGCAAACACCACCACCACCACCACAGCAACAACAACGTCGACGACGCAGTTAATAACAACATCTTCATCGGCAGCAATACCAACATCGACAGCAATAAGACGAAGACAGCAGCAGCAACAAGAACGACATCTGCCGATGATGGCGGCGACGCCGTAAACAAAACAAGGACATCTTTCAGTTTGTCCTTGTGTTATAAACACCGTATGGTGTCATTCGAGAGAGATCCGAGTGTCATTTCTAGCAGCTCGTGTTTAAATTATTTCTCACATGACTGTCGGTAGGTTTATAACACTAACGACTTTCCTGCTCTGGCTAAGTCCACCTTGGTTGCTTTCTCTGTGATCAACACCACGACCTTGGTGTGTGTGTGTGTGTGTGTAGGGGGGGTTTCCATGTTACCGATCAACCAGCTGCTAGAAAAAGCAACGGAAACCTTTCCTCAACTCGCATGCTATCGTTTTAATACACGAAGGACACGTTCGATAATGTAGTTGGAGAGATGTTTGAATGAAAGGCGAGATGGTCATGGCTGGAAAAGATGACATTTCATTAGAGGTCTGCTTGTGTCGAGGTTGATCTAAAGTCAGATGACAACAACAGGTACCCAGAGAGAGAGAGAGAGAGAGAGAGAGAGAGAGAGAGAGAGAGAGAGAGAGAGAGAGAATGGGCGGTGGCTGAGACAGACCGTCACCAACGTCACTTGTCCATAATGTCACTTGTCCATAATGTCACCCACATTACACGTCCATACTGCCACCACTCGTATGAATCCATCTCGTCATTCTGCACTATACATGTGACGAAAACTGTCCATATTGTCATTCTACACTATGTAAGACACACCATATGTCTACACTGTCACCCGTACAACGTGTCTATACTGTCATCCTACACTGTGTATAAGACACGCCGTATGCCGAACAGACAGACAGGCAGAAAGAAAGAAGGAAAGAAAGAAAGAAAGAAAGTGAATCTTGAGGTCATTGCTACATGAACTCAAGAGTACATGAAGCTGGGTTTAGCGAGTCTGGTAGTCGATCACCTTTAAGAGTTTATTCAGCATTAACAAATTTTGCCATGTCAAGCTATACGATGGGTCCTTGGACATTTTAAACTTGGAACAGCTGCTATTCTCTCCAGATCTGACCCACCACTCCAGAAGAGAAAAAAATCAGAGAGACAGAAATATAACGATTGAGAGAAAGAGGATCGAGCTTTGTACAGAAGGGGTACTTTATTTATCGATCCTAAAAAGATAAAAAGCAAATTTGACGACGGTAGAATTTGAACTCGGAGCACGGAAAGCTGGAACGATTACGGGGAAAGAATCTAACCTACGCTCTAACCTCTCAGCCATTGGTCACTCTAACAAATTATATTAAGCCGCATTTATGGATGAGCAGTCCCAGGCTGATCGATGCCTTCGGAGTGAATTTGGTTGGCGGAAACTGCGTGAAAGTTCGTTGTATGCATATATATATTTTTTATATTCTTTTATTCATTTACTTGTTTCAGTCATTCAACTTCGGCCATGCTGGTGCACCGCCATGAAGAGATTTTAGTCGAACGAATCGAACCTAGTGCTATTTCCTATTTTTTAAAGCCTGGTACTTATTCTATCAGTATCTTTTGCCGAAGCGCTAGCTTATATATATGCATGTGTATGTATATATGTGTGTTTGTGTGTGTGTGTATGTATTTGTCCCCTTCTGCCATTTGACAACCACTATTGGTTGGTTGGTTACCTCGCCGTAACATAGCGGTTCGGAAATAGCGACCAATAAAATAAGTATTTGACATAAAAAGAAAAATAAATACATAGATTGATTTGTTCGACTAAAACACTTCCAAGTCACTGCCCCAGCATGGCCGCAGTCCAATGGCTGAAGCAATTACAAGATAACAAAAGATAAACCACTGAACTGGAACTCCATATGTCGACATAAGGTGAATCTGGAGCTTTGCGTCTGGAGACGGTATCTAGCAAGTTCGAGCGACAATGTGTCTAATATAGGTGGTTCGTAATTGCTGTGGGTGTTGATTAACCCGCTACTTGCAAGAGTATGGCAGGCGGCCCTGAGAAGGGTATGTGAGAAACTGGAAAGGAGCCTGACAAACGGAAGAAAATCGATTTGATTTAAAACTTTCT
Organism: Octopus bimaculoides; assembly: GCF_046866305.1. Lineage (NCBI taxonomy): Eukaryota > Metazoa > Mollusca > Cephalopoda > Octopoda > Octopodidae > Octopus > Octopus bimaculoides. The sequence goes on along the minus strand of NC_142942.1, from coordinate 22,931,683 downwards.
TCTGAAAAGTGTTCAACGTCATGGCAGAGGGAATTATTTTTAATGTGAACTTGTCGTTAATAAAAGAGGGTGGGGCGTAGAAAATATTGCTAGATATTGGGAGGGGGTGGAGGGATGGGTCAGTTTGGTAACCATGGTTTAGCCCCGGATCACTGTTTTTAACTATTAAATGGTGGTGACCGTTTATAGTGGCGGGGCAAGTAGATGGTAGTTGTACTGGTGGTGGTGCAGATAATAATGCTGGTACTTTTAGTAGCTATTGAGGTCGCCATCACAGTGGAGATGGTGGTAGTTGGGGTGGTGATGATGGTGGTGGTAGCGCTGATGATGCTGATGACGGTGGCGTTGGCGTGATGGAGGTGGTGATAGTCGTGGTAGTGATGGTGGCGGTAATGATGGTGTGGGTAGTGTTGGTCGTGATAGAATTGGTGATGGTGATGATGATGATAATGATAATGATGATTAGGAGGAGAATGATGATGACGATGGTGATGATGATGATAATGATGATGATGATGATAGTGGGTGGCTTATCATTTCCAAATCAATAATGCGTGTTAGATACATCTGTGAAATACATGCCTCTCTTTCTCTCTCTCTCTCTCTCTCCCTCTCTGTTACCTTTTCTTTTCTCACTCTCTCTCTCTCCTTTCCCTCCCTCTCTCACTCTCTCTCTCTCTCTCTCTCAAACACACGAACAGACGACTGCTTCTCAAATTTTCGCCTCATACGTGTGTATATATATGTATATCCGTGTATGTCTGTATATGTGTGTATGTCTGTATATGTGTGTATGATGTATGTGTGTGTGTTTATGTATGTATGAGTGTATATTCTGTTAAATTAGAAGAAAGTTACAAAAGTGATTCAACGGCTGAAAGTTTCGTTCAGTGCATTCACCAAAGCGACACATACACACATACACACACACATACATATGTGTGTTTGAGTGCGCGTGTGTATACATATATGAATCTATCTATGCACTTTTGTGTATGTGTACACATGTACATGTGTACGCGCGCGCGTGAACATGTGTATATATGTATGTATGTGTACGTTTACATATCTCTGTGTATACACACGCGTGTGTGTGTGTTGGGTGGCAGAGGGGGGGGGGGCTACGGCTGTGTTGACACATCTAACTGTCTACGTGCAAAGTTACCTAAATTTACGCTGCTACGTGGCTATTTATCTACACATATAAACGCATACTTACATATAGGTGTGTGTGCGTGTGCTTTCAAGAAACCGTTCGTGTGTATTGATATTGAAAGGAGATGAACTGTGCTGGGTTTAAAAACGGCCAAGACAGGCCATATGTCGCGATACTGCCTTGACGACTACGTCAGGAGACGAGAAGCCCGATGCGAGGCGAGCTATATACGCAGCGAGCGCGCGTTTCTATCTGAAACATATGTTAGTATATTTATATGCCTATATGCACGACCATATGCAGGCAAATAAGCAGGTATGCACGTGTGTGTGTATGCGTGTGAATGTGAGTGTATATGTGTGTGTGTGTGTGTGTGTGTGTGTGTGTGTGTGTGTGTGTGTATCTGGTTGTTCACTGTTTAACCTCGCTTACAACTGGGTCCGTTTAAACGACGGAGTGTCCATAATCCTTACCTTCATACACACTCACACACACGCGCGACCACACTCTTTCTCAATACCCCGCTGTCTCTCTCTCTCTCTCTCTCTCTCTCTCTCTCTATATATATATATATATATATATATATATATATATATATTATATATAAACGTATATGCACGCGCATTCACACACATACTCACCTTCCTTGGCTGTATGGTAAGTAGCTCGCTAACGAACCACATGGTTCCGGGTTCAGTCCCACTGCTTGACACCTTGGACAAGTGTCTTCTACTATAGCCTCGGGCCGACCGAAGTCTTGTGAGTGGATTTGGTAGATGGAAACTGAAAGAAGCCCGTCGTATATATATGTTTGTGTGTCTGTGTATGTCACTCCACCATCACTTGACAACCGAATGTTGGTGTGTTTACGTCCCGTAAACCAGCGGTTCGGCAAAAGAGACCGACAGAATAAGTACTAGGTTACAAAGAATAAGTCCGGGGGTCGATTTGTTCGACTAAAGGTGGTGCTCCAGCTTGGCCGCAGTCAAATGACTGAAACAAATAAAAGGATGAAAGTATATATATATATATATATATATATATATATGATTGACCGTTGACTGAACACTATTCAATTTTTTTTCTCCGTGTTTTTCTCCTTGTCTCCGTATTCTTTCTGTTGAAGAGCGTAGCTCGAAACGTCAAAGACTTTCCGTATTCCCGAGCGTCATACTAATATATACTTTTGTTATTTACACCACCTGTCCTCGTCTGTTGTTATTATTTGTATATTCTCCCACATATATATATATATATATATATATATATATATATATATATATATATATATATATATATATATAGAGAGAGAGAGAGAGAGAGAGAGAGAGAGAGAGAGAGATGGTTTTATTTTTATACAGAACTATGATTAAACAACCCAACCGTAACCACACAGACTGATTTATGTAAACATGCTTTTTTTAACTGTGATCCGAATGAACTTGGCTGCTATTTCTAGCAGATCAGTCGATCGCATAGAGGCTCCCATACAATGTCATACTATGAATTTTAATGGTTTGAAACCTGGTCAGTTCTGGCCCAGCTGACTGGACATTCGGCCTATTTTGATGACGGAGCACACATACACACACACACACACACGCACTCCATCGGTTACGACATCGAGTGTTCCAGTTGATCCGATCAACGGAACAGCCTGCTCTTGAAATTAACATTCAAGTGTCTCAGCACTTCACAGACACGCATACCCTTCACATAGTTCTCAGAGAAATTCAGCGTGGTACACAAAGTTACAGGGCTGGTCCCTTTAAATTACAGGTACAGGCAACTATACCTTAACCCCCCCCCCCCCCACACACACACACACACACAAACTTTTATCGGAGATGTTCAAAACTGTTCACAATTGATGGAATTCATTCGTGGAGGGCTCTGCCGATACCAGCATCGCTTGTTGTAGATTTTGTCGTTGGGTTTGAGTTCCCCCGAGGACTGAAAAATCACTCAAGATTGTGTCCAGTACAATGCAAGCCTTTCTGAAGTAACTACGAAATAAGATTCCGTTTCTTTCCAGAAGGCCTCGGTATTGCAACACCAAAGATGTTGAATTCCTTGGTGCTAGCAGAGCACATTTGCACTATTAAAACGGTCAAGTCCCTTCGCCTGAACTCTGATGATATTGCTTGTGGACATTTCATGCTGTGTTCCAGTTTATTGTAACCTTCAGTAAGGATAGTGTTGTAACATGAATGAAGAGCTGAGACTGATTCTCGAGAAAGAGATCCGATATGACTGTGCAATTGTGAAGTTACCATTTTGTCTTCATTGTGGAACCGTAGGCTGTGGAATATGGCACTTCTGACATTGGTATCCACTACAGATGCACCATGCATTAAATTTACGGCTGCAGTTGTTTGGGTTTTTTTATTTTTTAGATACTTTCGAAGAAATGTTCTCTTTTAGAGTCTCTCAACTGTGCAGTCCTATTTGAGGAGCAACGAGGGGGCGATTAGGGCGGTTCGTCCCGGGTGGCGCTTTATGGAGGTGACAGTTTTGGATCTGTTGTGTAAGCCTGCCGAAGAGGTAGGGCGGGGGACTGCAAACTCAAGAGCTGTCACGGGTAACACTCTTTTCTCTCTCGGTTTAATCAAGAATTAAAACTCTCTTTTGTGTTTCTATTTGCAACATATTTTTACAGGAAGAAAAAAAAATAAAAGTATAATAAATCAAATTATCGAGGAAAAAACCCCATAACTACCTCACCAAGGAAACAAAGAAAAAAAGGGGCTGGATTAAGCAGCAGAAGATAGCGGGGATGGAGAGATTAACGGGTTGTACACCCCAGAACAAAAGGCGGGTTTAGCCCCGTTGCAGCAGAGAATGGCCAGCGACACTCCCTGCAGCAGTCACCCCACCTCGTGCAGCTCATTTTTCAGATTGTCCACAATTATTTCGATTTGGGAGAAGAAATCGGCAGTGTGGGGTTCGGGAACACCTGAAGTCCCGACGGCGACAAGTACAAACTCATAGCGGCCAGTCAGGCTCCTGTCAAAGAGACGAGGAAGTGATCCTTTACTTATTTCTTTGATATCCACGGATTAAAATATTTCTTTCTAGGACATGCCTTGACCTTTAATGCCGAGAGAAGTTCTAAGGAAACTGACTTCGTTATTGCAGTCTGTGCATGTCACTGAAAACTTGCAAACACCAGCTTGTTCTTGGATCTGACGCCATAACGTCTGCTTGTTTCGTAGCTCTTATCACGGTATGTTGTTTAGGGATGCTTTTGCTGTCATTGTTTTTTCTTCACAAACAACGTCTTTAACTGTTACCCTTACTTCGGTGTCTGATTTGTTTGTCATGCTTCCACCTGTTGATTGAGAAAATCTCCTACATGGACGCAGTGATGTTCTCACGCAACTCGAGCAGTTGGACGACTTTGTCGCACCCTTTTAACATCAAAGTCTAAGATGGACATATCAGCGGCTAGAAGCTAGGCGTTGAATGGCAGGCATTTTGAATTTTCCATGAATGGTCAGACCTGAAAACAATAATTTTTTATTAAAAACAATTTGATTTGTACTCAACAATTGCAGCAGTGAATGTGAAAATAGGAAATAACTTCACTAAGGAGTGCCAATAATCATTGTATTAATAATATCACATGTTGTATGTAGAGAGTGGTGGTGCAGAGAAGGAGGAAGTGAGCACGTGTTGTCGGGTGTGTAATAAGGACATAAAATGTAGTTGTAGAGGCATGTGTAATTGGGAAGACAGGTTGTGTGGTAGCGAGGACATGTTGCGCGATAGCAAGGGCATGTTGTGTTCTAGGGCGGGGATGTTGTGAGGTAGCAAGGGCATGTTGTTTGATAGGGAGGGCATGTGCGGTAGCAAGGGCATGTTGTGTGCTAGGGAGGGCATTTGTGTGGTGTGTAGTATGGTAGAGGTGATGAAGGGGGTAGTAGTAGTAGTAGTAGTATTGGTGGTGGTGGTGGTGGTGGTGAAGTCGGTGGTGGTGGCGGTTTTTCGGTATTAAAATGTTTATCTGTTGTTAGCAGCTTTGTGTGTCAGGGAGAGAAATTTGTATGTGTGTGAAGAGGGGTAGGGCGACTCATACTTCCGTCCCTCTCCTTCTTTCTCTTTAGTTATCTGTCTACTGTTTTCCCATTCTGGGTCTCCCTAACTTCAGTCTGTGTGTGTGTGTATGAAGATTGGACTGGGGAGGGGAAGAAGTGGAGTGTATAGTAAGGTGGGGGTGGGGGAAATTGAAATTCGTTTAATACTAATAACGCATTGTTAATAGCACGTGTGTATTTATTAATATACATATATGCATACGTACACACACACATACATGCATTCATATGTGTGCATAGAGAGAGAGAGAGAGAAAGAGAGAGCGATCGATACATACACATACATGCACACATGCATATATACATACATATTCATGCATACATACACTCGTGCAAATAAGCATGCATGCGTACATGCACGCACACACACACACACACAAATAATAAATATAGAATTCAGTGAGGATACGGCAACTTCCATCTTCTTGAAAGAGTAGTAGATATTCCTCAAATCGCATTTTCCTCTTTCACAAAAGAACACGCTTAAAAACGTAATTCTGAAAAATATCATCGACGTGGTCCTGGCTGCTCCATCAGAGTCTGTTCCATGAGGATTAACCAAGTACCAAACAACAACAATAATAACAACAGCAACAACGGAGATATATTTGCGTGCGAAGTCTATCAGAAAGCTCTCCATATAATTTCTGTAATGAGCGCCTGATATTTCATCGTGCCCAGTTTCGTTCATTTTATTCGCTTTATTTTATGATATTACAGCTCTAGATTTAGTGTAATTTGATATTACATTGATTTTATCGAACATTCTGTCTGGCTGTGTATTAAAGTATTGTTTACTAGAATTAGAAAGTATTTATCTATATTATTATTTTTGATAAAACTGTATCGTGTTTTGGTTTAAATGTTAAATTCGGATGGTCGTGCAATCCTTCAATGTAAGGTTCTATAACCAAAGATACACATTTTGAATTTGACCGTAAGCATTATATAAACTCGCTGCTGAATTCATTACACGAGTATGTAATTGTATTTTCATGTTGCTGGTAAGCTGTATCGTTTTATGTCCAGGTCAAAAATATATGGATTTATCTTTATGTATGTAACTGACCAATTTTAAATTGTCATTTCGATGTGTTTGTGTGTATGTGTGCGTGTGTTCGTATGTGTATATATGTGTGTGTGTGTATGTATATAACATAAATTTAGTTCCCACTACGTTCTAACTACGGTTAAATAAAGATGGAATGTACTGGCGTTATTGCCAATGAAATGGCTGCAATATGAATCCTAAAACATTGTTTACGGTAATGTGACGGTTGAAATAATTGCTTCTATAAAAATAGCAGAAACGGTGTCGATCAATCCTTCCCTTTTTTATGATCGATGATAGCGTTATATAAACTCGCTGGATTTGCACATCTGTTTTATGTATCTAATAAATATATGTATTTAATGAACCCAGTGACTGCAAAAGACTTTAGGTAGATTCCATAGTAGAGATTAGAAGGGAAAGCAATTGGTCCTAATAAACACACATACACTTAAATTTGGAAACAGCGGATGCAGCTCTACCCCTTAAAATTGTTGATGGGGAAATGAAAGCGCTTTGAACGTCCTCAGTTGGACATGGGTTGGCACCCTCAAACAAATTTCGTCCCTGTATTTATGCACACGCATTTACACATACATACATACATACATACACACATACATATAGGCATGCGTTAGGTTTATGGAATCTTTACACAGCTCCCTTAACAATGATCACACATCTTCTTTTTCTTCTTCTTCGCCTTCTTCTCTCCCTCCCCTCTTCTTTTCTTTTTTCTCCTCTTTGTTCTCTTTCTTTTTCTTCTCCTCCTCCATATCATACATACATACACACACACATACATACATACATACATACATGTATATATATATATATATATATATATATATATATATATATATATATATATATATATATATATATATATATATATATACATATATATATATATATATATATATATACATATATATATATATATATATATATATATATATATATATATATATATATATATATATATATGGCTGCTTTCTTGTCAAGTATAACCATCGCTTGAAGCATTTCAGAATGGGTCTTATGCATGACTTGGAAGGGTGTGACTGTTCCGGCCGGCAATTGGCCCATACTCTTTGGCACTGATGTTACATACGTGATTTCCACCGACAACAACAACAACAGAACCCGCTTGTTTGTCCCCATGCACTTTCCAGTGTCGTTTCAATCCCCCCCCCCCCCAGCTGATAGGCAAACCTTACCATATTCATGGCATGTTGTTATGCAATGTTATGGCGCAATCCAAGTCAACTCTCTGTACATGGCTGCTTTTGTGAATTTGCGGTCCGGCTCTGCCGAAGCAGACTCTCCTACACTCATCGTATATCAGTTCGCTCTGGTCACACACTTTTCCTGGAAATATCGCGTCCACACCCTTTCTAGCATCCGTCTTCAACTTTTTGTTTGTGATTTCTTCGAGTTATTTCGAAGTTCTCACATCCGTCAGTCATATACTGCCTTCCTCCATCTTGCCTGACCAGTTGTAATTACTTCCCAATCTTTTCCCCGAGATGTTTTTATGCAATCTTTGAACCTCAGCTTAGCTTTATGAAGTCGACGCTTTCCATTCCTCACCATACAGTAGTCGCTTCGGAGTCTTGCAGTCCTACATTCTCACTAAACGGCTCACCCACCGGAGTCGATCTTGCAAAATGATTGACTCAATACTTCGACTGTATTTTCCAATGCAGGCTCAAGATACGATGTAGACATTGCTGGTGGAAGCGCTCCAGTTGTTTCAGATGCTCTCGGTGGGTTAGCCACGTCCCACAAGCGTACAGCAGGAGAGATAACAGACATGTTATATAAGCTTCACTTTAATATCAGTAGACATACCACGTTGAGACCAGAGGTACTTTTCTAACTTTCTGAAAGCATCACTGGCTTTGCCGATTCTTAGCGAGATATCATTGTCAAGGCTGCATGGTACACTAAGGGTGTTACCAAGATACACAAACTTGTCTACAACTTGAAGCTTCTGACTATGCACTCGGATATCTGGTTCCTTGCATGGCACTCCTGACGCAGGCTGATAGCAGACAAAAGTATTTTACGATGATGTTTGCAATGGCTTTTAGTGAGTGTCCATATGGTATATGTGTCAGATTTCGTACAGCTAAGAAACATATCCACATAAGACGCTCAGCGCAGACTCAAAAGTCATTTCGTCGTTGTTAAGAAAATTTTTCCACGCAGATGTCTGTGAGCTTTTTACTCGTATACAGGAAGACATGCAACATATTATGGGCTCCACCAGTGCTTGCACTAAGCTAGGCCTGACGATAAGAATATATATATATATACCATCATCATCATCAAAACTACGTTGTGTACAATTGACATAACATAGAAATAAACAACAAAACGCCATCAACAAGTACAAAAGAGTAAAAAATACATTTTCTTAATCACGTATGTCGTCTGCTCATTCCCTTTCCTCACGTGATCCATTTTATCTCCCTCACTCAATATCAGTGTTTCATCTCATCTGTCAATCGCGTTGCCAGCGTCTGTCATTTCTTTATCTTTCATCCGTTTTCCATGTCTGTCTGTCTGTTTGTCTGTCACTCTCTCTCTCTATATATATATATTAGTTCTGTTACCCTTTCTCTCTCTTTATCCCCGTCTCTTTTTCTATTTCTATCTTTGTACATAGACACATTCTCTTTTACTCTTTTACTCTTTACTTGTTTCAGTCATCTGACTGCGGCCATGCTGGAGCACCGCCTTTACCAACATACATACTGCATGCATGCATACTCTCTCTCTCTCTCTCTCTCTCTCTCACACACACACACACACACACACAGATACATGCGCACACATATAGATATAGGTATACATATTGTATGTGTATATATATATATATATATATATATATATATATATATATATATATATATATATATATACACACACACATTTATGTATGCATGTATGTATGTGTGTGTGTGTGTATTTATGTATGTCTGTTCGCCTCCCTTCTCTTTCTTCGCCCCTCCCACACAACCCGACCAGAAGAGTTCTTATTTTACAGCAGATTACACAGTTGCTGTGTTTCATATAAACACCGCCACTACCACCGCCACCACCACCACCGCCACCACCACAGACTATAAAGAGTTAACAATGTTCCTACGAATGCAACAAACATTACGACTTATTTGGATTTATTTGGCTGCGCTGTGGTGAGGGAGAGAAGCGGACAGTTTCGTTTCTTGACCATGGAGTCTGCAGATGGACAAGGCGGCGAGGAGCTGGCACAATCGCTAGCAGGCCGGGCGGATCTTTCTGATTTGGCGGGCGCCACTTTTTATTTATGCTTTATTTAGTGTTTTCTACCGAAACACTTTCAAACTTCGTATACTTGTATATTTTGTCTTATAGAACAGAGAAAAAATTTTATATTCGAAGTTATTTCATGTTAAAAATTGTCGTATTTCTGTAATTTCAACTAATCACTGACGTCTATTGAGGTGAAAACAATTACTGCTGTGGAATGTAAACAAAACGTTCTAGCGGTGTAATGGGATCTTTTCCCTTGAATAAAATTACTGCCGTTGTTTGTCAACAACAACTATCGGCGGTACTGTTATTTATGACATCGTTCGTGCGTTTGTACTGGTTTTAGCTTTAGGGTTTTAGGGTTAGGGTTCGGGTTTTAGGGTTAGGCTTAGGTTTAGGTTTAGGGTTAGGGTTATGAGTATTTTTGCCAGTTCGGCAAACCGAAACCGATAGAAAAAAAAAAGAAACGAAAAACCTACTGAGGGTGAATTTGTTTCACAAACCTTTTCAGGTCGGTGCTGCAGCATGGCCGCAGTCCAAGTAACAACAAAAACAGATAAAAGGAGGGTGATTATCCCATGTAATGGTTTGAGTCTGGAGCCCCTAAACTTGCCATTTTGCTAAAACCGTGCCCTTCCCTTACTTGTCCGGCTGACTTCTCATTTTACACGGAGTATTTCTTTATGTGTAGGTGGCCCAAGGGTGTGGCCGTTCCTTAGTCTGTGGGTGGTGGTGAGAAATATGTGCTTTGGTGTCTTTTGTTAGTTGGTGGCGGGCTGGGGGTGAGGGAAGGACGACATGATGTATAAAGTGGACTTTATAAGGTCTTGGTGCTGGTGTTGGCGGTGGTGGTGTTGTTGTTGTTGTAGGTGGTGGCGGTGCTGGTGTTGTTGGTGATGTTTGTATGTAGTTGTTGGAATGTGAGTGTGTGTGTGCGTGTGTGCGTACGTGTGTGTGTTGTGGCAGTCACAGATGATAGCATGGTTGTTGTTGTTGTTGTTGTTGTGGCTGTTACTGATGTTATAAATAAGAATGTGTTCAATTTGACAAGTGTTTCTCGTTAGGAACTTCTCCACCCTCCGCCGCCTTCTCTCTCTCTCTCTCTCTCTCTCTCTCTCTCCCTCTCTTCCTCCTATTCTACAACTCCACCACCGCCGCCGCCACCTCCACCATCACCTGACATTCGAAAATAATGAAGTCCCCACCACCGCCAATACTGCCGACTCCGCCACCACCATATTGATATCTCTACATCTCTAAATATCTGGGGATTTAGAAGTTATTAAAAACATTGAACAGAATAAATAGGGCGATGGTGGCAGCAGCGGTGGTGAGGTTTGCGTTATTTGTGGTGACTCTACACACACACACACACACACACACTGACACCACCACCACCACCACTGTCGCCACAGCCACCATCACCAGTATTTGTGGTTGGCACTCCGTCGCTTACGACGTCGAGGGTTCCAGTTGATCCGATCAACGGAACAGCCTGCTCGTGAAATTAACGTGCAAGTGGTTGAGCACTCCACAGACACGTGTACCCTTAACGTAGATCTCGGGGAGATTCAGCGTGACACACAGTGCGACAAGGCTGACCCCTTTGGATTACAGGCACAACAGAAACAGGAAGAAAGAGTGAGAGAAAGTTGTGGTGGAAGAGTCCAGCAGGGTTCGCCACCATCCCCTGCCGGAGCCTCGTGGAGCTTTAAGTGTTTTTGCTCAATAAACACTCACAACGTCCGGTCTGGGAATCGAAACCGCGATCCTATGACCGCTAGTCCGCTGCCCTAACCACTGGGCCATTGCGCCTCCACTTCACCAGTATAAACAACATCATAGACACGCATCACGCACACATACTCTTTTCTACTCTAGGCATGCCTCGAAGAATTTCTGATCGAACGAATCGACCCCCACTAATAATTTTCAAATATATTTTTTAAACCCTGGCACTTATTTTATCCGTCGCTTTTGCCGAACCGCTCATTACTGGAATGCAAACACACCAACACCGGTTGTCAAGCGGTGCTAGGAGACAAACACAGGTGCCACACAGTGGGACTGAACCCAGAACTATGTGGTTGGGAGCAAACTTTTTATGACACAGCCACGCCTTCGCCTGTCCTAGGTCCTATGTACGTTTAAAACATAAAGGAAGGTCATGGTAGGGAGTCGAGAACCATAAAAAAAATGATAGGATGTAATTTTGGGGCCATTTTGCTGCTGTATTTAGTAAGGCGCACGATTCCGTACAGCCTCTCTCAACCGCCTCGGTCCCATGGTAACCGAGGGACGCTTGTAACCGAGTGAAATCTGTTGAAGCTAATCCCAAAGAATAAGGGGACATCACTGCCATCATCATCATCCTCCTCATCATCCTCATCATCATCCTCATCCTCATCATCATCATCATCGTCGCCGTCGTCACAAGCCAAAAGAAAAGCGTGTATGTGGATCATTTGATTTGCTAGAAACATCAGCAAAGCAGAAGAAGAAAAAAAAAGACTTCCTCAAATGAAATTCTTCTGCTTTTTGAATGGAAGGATACATTAGTGAGTGTAGTCCTTGGTATACTTATGCGTGAATGAAAATAAATGAAACCCAAGCCTGGGTGGAACAGCTTTGATCGAAGTCTGCTGTAATGAGAGAAGGTTGTTCCACTTGTTTACATACACCACCGCCTATCCACGTGACCACCACACCTCACTCTAATTAAGGTGACACTTAGTCTTCTCCAGAGGACATCTCTAAGGAATTGTGCAGAGGGAAAGAGAGAGAGAGTGAAAGAGAGAGAGAGAGAGAGAGAAAGAGAGAGGGAGAGAGAGAGAGAGATACAACCGCAGTTGTTACAGTTACTATGGAGATATTTCTCTCTCCTCTCTTTCTATCTGTCTCTCTCTATCCAACTAATCTGTTTGTCTACCTATCCTTATCTTTCCATCCTTCTCTCTCTCTCTAATTATGTCCCTGGTCAACTCTCCTTTCCTTCTTTCTTCCCCCCCCCCCCTCTCTGTCACTCTCCCTCCATACACACACTCGCAAATCTGGAGGTGAAGAGAAGGTTATCATTCTTAGCCATCTAATCTCACTTCCACATCGATATCAATGTTTTTTCTAATAAACTCAAACACCTACATATGTACACACACACACACACACACATGCAACCGAATGCACATGCACCCATGCCCACACATACGCATACACACAAACACACATTAAACCAACCGTTAGTAAATGTGTGTGTGTATATATATATGTGTGTGTGTGTGTACTAATTTTCGTTGCAAAGCGAAATGAAAGGGATTCGTATATATGTGTGGGGGTGGGGGTGCCCGCGCGTGTGTATGTCTATAAATCTATACATGCATACACATACGCGCATGCATATACATCCACACACACACACATGCATATATATACATACATATATGCCTACATATATACATACACACCCATACATACACATATACTGACATATACACGCACTTAAACTTGTTCCTTAGAAATCATGGAACTCCATTTGACATGCATAAACATCCACAACTGTAAATGGATCAGAGAATAGTTTCTTTGTTCACCCTGGATAGTACGCTAATCTGATGAAAATTAACTTCACCGCATAAGCCGTACACATCCAATCTCACTCTCTCTCCCATCTTCTCATCTCTCTCTCTCTCTCTCTCAATCCAGACTATTGGGTAGACTGGGGCTAGGTGGAATAAAGTGACTGGCCCTGGGGCCCAGTGGTATGTCTCTAGTGGAACTTAAAGCCACATCACATTCATCAACAGTCTTGTAGCTTCTGGGCTCACTCGTAGACACAACAAACACATATGGACGAACACAAATACACAGACAGACACACACACATACATACACACGCGCGCACACACACACGAAATGAAATTAGATAGATAGATAGATAGATTGAGAACGAGAAAGATAACATGCACAAATATGTATGTATGTATGTATGTGTATATATATATATATATATATATATATATATATATATATATATGATCGGTCAGACAGACAGGCAGAGAAACTGACTGATAGACAGACAGATACAGTGACAGAGAGAGAGAGAGAGAGAGAGAGAGAGAGAGAGAGAGAGAGAGAATGTGTGTGTGTGTGTGTGTTATGTAGGTAGTGAGTGTGTGAGAGGCTGTGTTACATAAATAAGTCACACTAGTGAGACGCAGGTTGTCCCCATCTCTGCAAACTTCTCCATATGGTTGACGTGGCGAACGCATTACGACTTGAAAGAACGGTTACCTTCGCTCATCTATGGCACCGATTAAGCATCTTCTGCTCCCCTTCTCGCCATTCCCTCACCTTTCAGTGACCAATCCTTCGATTCCACGCTCTGCTTTCTATCATATTGTCCTTACTAAAGGGTTCCAGGAACTGGACAATTAGCGTCGCATGTTCGTTCCTCGTCTCATTCAGGAGTGTTTCAAAATATTAGACATGTCTGCGCGTGTATACATGTATGTATGTATGTATGTATGTATATATATATGTATATATATATATATATATATATATATATATATATATATATATATATATATATATATATATATATATATATATATATATATATATATATATATATATATATATATATATATATATATATATATATATATATATATATATATATAGGTGCAGCCGTGGACGTGTGGTAAAAAGTTTGCTTCTTTCTACATGGTTCTAGGTTCAGTTCCGCTGCGTGGTTCCTTGTGTCTTCTATTATAGCTCCGGGCCGAGAAGCCCGTCGTACACATGCGTGTGTATATGTATTTGTCCCCCTCCACGGCTTGACAAAACCGGTATTGATATGTTTACGTCCCCATTACTTAGCGGTCGGGTAAAAGAAACCGATAGAATAAGTACCAGGCTTGAAAAGTATTTAGTATTGGGCTCAATTCGTTCAGCTAAAAGGCGGTGCCCCAGCATGGCCGTAGACTAATGGCTGAAACAAGTAATATATGGGGCCTACAGATATAGAACATATACAACACGAGAGCTTTGGAGCAATGTAAACATAGGCACACACACACACACACACACATACACACACACACACACACACACACACACACATAAACACATACAAATACATATATATGTATGTACATTTGTCTGTACGCATTTCAATAGGAATGTATATATGCGTGTGTGTGTCTGTGTGTGCGTTAAGTCACGTGTGAAATTTTGTCTGTTGGTTGATTCCTCTACCCGTTCCGTCACGCAGGGAAAAAGAATTTGGTTGATGTGCTGGGAGAGGCCACAGAATGAGAAAGAATGCATGGGGGAGATATATATATATATATATATATATATATATATATATATATATATAGAGAGAGAGAGAGAGAGAGAGATGGGTACATAGGTGGCTAGATAGACATATATAGACTCACAGACAGGTAGACAGATAGAGAGATCGATAGATAGATGAGAAGACAGAGAGAGTGACAGAGCAAGATAGGGAAATAAAGATAATTAGATAGAGAGAGGGAGAGAGAGAGAGAGGGAGAGAGAGAGAAAGAGAGAGAGAGAGAGAGAGAGAGAGAGAGAGAGAGAGCGTAATTCGTGTATATTATCGAAATGTGTGTGCGTGTGTGTGTTTGCGTGAGTGTGTTTGTAAGATCTTGGGAAATGAAAGAAAGTGAGCAATGGAGGAGAAAGCATGAAACACGAAGCATAAATGAGTGAGAATAACGAAGGGGAATGACTGGAGATAGAATAATGAATAAAGAATAACAGGAAGACAATATATATATAATTACATGTGTGTGTGTTTTTTTACATTAGACACACATACATACACATACATATCTGCATGTATACATATATATTATATATATATCAGAGGTGACTGCAGGTCTCAGCATTCGCATAAGACACATGCCTGTTCGAAGAATTTCACGTTTTTCCACTTTATTTCTACCCAAATGGCTTACTTTTTATATCTAGCACACTGTGTCTTTCTCCATTTCTAAGTTAATGGTAAAAATAAAGCGACCCTGCAAAACACAACTGGTCTTTGCACACAGATGCCCAGAATAACAGCAACCAAATAACGGCAGCGATCTGGCTGTCTGCAATCTGGCTGTCTGCAATCTGGCTCGTTCGTATTCGCTCGAGTTGCAGGATAATTTTTCGTTCCTTTGAGAATATTGTAGAACGGAAACTTTTCATAGATTGAAATTTAAATCCTAATCTCTATACAAATTTATTGTTTCAAGAAAATACTGCATTGGAATTACTTTTAACTTTTACGATTATAGATAACAACTCAGGCTGTGGAACTTCTGAGCGCAAGTCAGGCGTGCGTGAACGATGTCGGGAGAACGTCTGTTACGAATGATATTTTTTGACACAGGGCACCTCTAAGACGACCGCCAGGCGCGGAAGGAAAATAAATGAAGTGCGACCAGGCCCAATAAAAGGATCCCGAGTTATTGGCTGAAACTACATACTCAAAGTCAGTGTTGGCAGAAATTAAATCAGCTTGAAAAGACACGTTCACCTTACTAAATTTATACTCGGGTAGTCCGAGTGCCGGAGGTATATATGTATGTATATAGCTTACTGTTGCGTTCAGGTTAGATTTTTAAAAAAAACCCATCTAGTGAGAGATAAATCTCAGTTAATGTACACTGTATTAATATAAGAATTACTAACAGTTTCTTGCCATTAGGACACGTGGTTGGGCAGGTTTTTTCTAACGTGCCTTGTGTCTTCAATTGTTGGGCTTTGAGCACATGGAAAACAACCGTTCGAAGCACATGAACTAGAACAACCAGTAACAGCAATAGCCATAAGCATTTACTATCATGATGATGATGATGATCATTATTATTGCATTGTTGAATGTTTCAGCATAAGAGATTCATAACAAAGGCTGGTGGGAAAGAGTGTGGATGTTTACACAAAAAAAAAATCGAACTTATGAGAAAGACATTATGGTATGTGAAGTATACGAAAATGTGATTGCACCTCTTGAGTGGAGGACTGCTACAATCCCTCCCCCCGGAGCCTATCAAGAAATCCCACAAACCCAAGATTATTTTCACTACTAACATTAAATGTCCTCTCCCGATCCACAAATGCATTATGGGATTAAACCCAAACATTCGGGCGACACTTGACACAAGACAACGAGGGAAACCACGTGGTTGGTCGTTACGATGCCAAATAGCAGCCAAAATCGCCCGCAAATCATGCCAAACTGTCTTAGAAATAAAGGGAATAGTTTAGATAATGTGGTCTTTGGTTGCTTGCAAAAGACGAGGTGGTCAGAGTTGGAATGGCTTTGACTATAAGGGTTAAACAACAACAGCAACATCTTGCTATGTCTACCATTCCTGATACATTGCGTTTTGCTGCACGAACTGAAGGTACGTGAGGAAGATCAGCCGTAGGTAGATTTGAACCCGCGGCCGCTAAACACGACCGACCAGCGTAGGGTTAAATAACAACAGGCCTTCGACATATTTGTTAGGGGAAACACCTCCCGCTCCCCATCCATTCTTCTCCACCCTCTCCCCTTCCTTGCACCTCCCTCTTCCTCTTCACCATCTCCGCTACTGTCTTCCTCTTTCTCTGTTCCTCTCTCCACCTTTCACCTTCCCCCCTCCTAGTGGCAAGTAAGACGGTCGGTAAGGACTTGGCCGAAGAGAAAAGTGCCTGGTCTCTATTTTGAATTTGGCCGCCACCAGAATTGTCTTAAGATCCTGGCAACTCGGAGACTCATCATGGGCCACTCTTGAAAAAAAAAAAAAAAAACAAAGGGAAAAAAATTAGGGTTTCTATTTTGGGCGAATGGTCAACTCTAATGAGGGGAGGCGAGGAGTTTAGTTGGTTACAATTCTTTGTTTTATCGATCTTCGAGGATGAAAAGCAAAGTCGACCTCGGCGGAATTTGAACTCAGAACATGAAGACCTGGAAAGAAACGCCTCCAAACATTTTGCCTGGCATGCTAACACTTCTGCCAGCTTACTGCCTTAATACGTAATAGAATTTGATTTCAAATTTTGGCATAAGGCCAGCAAGTTCGGGGGAGGAGATAAGTCGATAACATCGACCCCCAATACATGACTGATACCTCTTTTATCGATCCCGAAAGGCAAAATCGACTTCGGCGGTGTTTGAACTTACAACGGAAAGACGGAAGAAATGCCACTGACCATTTTACTCGACGTCCTAACGATTCGGCCAGCTCACCCCTTAATACATAATAAAATTTAATCAGCATAAAATGGGAAAATCCTTAGAGATGCTCATCCACAAGTGGTCCACGTCCCAAATTTTTCGACGGGTACTAGGCTAGTATATCTATCTATTTATCTCTCTATATATGTACATATCTATGTATGTGCGTGTTTGAGCGTAAATGTGTGTGCGCGCACGCATCTATATATACAAGCACACATAATAAAAAGGTAGTACTCAACACATATGGTAGAGTACACTTTCTCTCATCCGCCAAGCATCCACTCCACTTAAAAAGTTGAGTGGGTGTTTATAACAAAAATGTATTGAGACCATTGTCAGTGATGTAGACACAGATACTCGCGCATACGCTCTCTCTCTCCTCTTCCTCCCACCCTCTGCCTCTTCCCAGCCCCCTCTCTCTCTCTCGCTCTTTCTTTCTCTCTTTCTCCCTCGCTCTCTCTCCTATTTATATCAATGAAAATATTTTAAACGTTAGTGCTGCATTTAAACTACTCTGTTGTTCCAGCAGTGTATTGTCTCGTGTACTTTACTCCTGAAATATGAGCAATATGTGTGTGGGTGTGTGTGTGTGTGTGTGTGTACTCGTATATACAAATGTTTTCTAGTGAAATATTTTAAAGAATTACATCGGTAAAGGCGCCGAAATTGACCTTGCTAAAAGGGGACACCTGCAATTTTTTGGCCAGTCTTACAGTGGCTACCACCGAAGAGTTTCCATAGTCATACCCACCTGCTAGAAGAGAGTCGCCTGCTGCTGCCAACCAAGTGGAACCGGCGGAGCAAACAACCATAACAGATTTTACCCTACAGGTAGATAGATAGATAGATAGATAGATAGATAGGTATAAAGGTGCGCGCGCGCGTACAGGTGGAATCACCATGGCACAGTTTTGGTTCTTCAACTCAATTTCACATCACAAGTTTGGTTTGACTTGAGGCTCTCCCGGTAGAAGACACGTGCCCGACAATGATATCGAACCTTGAACCTCACGCTTGTCATGTATACTTCTTTACCGCACACACACACACCACACACACCACACACACACACACACACCACACACGTGTAGGTATCAGGCATCGGTGAGTTCATTCACCTGAGTTTTAAGTTCTTTAGGTCGGCTGCTGCTGCTGATTCTGGTTATTCGTGCCATTATTCCATAGACAAGGAAGAGAAACAATTTTCCCCTGTGGCACCTGATGAATCCAGAAAACTGTATCTCTTATACACGCAGGATCGTGTGTGTGTGTGTGTGTGTGGGTGCATTATATATATACACACACACACACACATTTATATATGCACATACATACATCGCCGTGTGTATGTGCATATATATTATGTATACATGCGTGCGTGAATGTTTATATACGTATGCACTCACAGTTATATAATAGCAATTAAAACAGATTTTACAGTCTTAATTGCTGGCTAATAAAGAAACAATAATTGTTGTTGTAGTTATTATTATTATTATTATTATTTATTTATTTATTTTTTTTCGAGCGTGTAGAACCTTTAGTACGCAGGATGAAATGCTGAGCGGAATTTCGCCTGTTTTTTACGTTCTGAGTTCAAATTCCGCCGAGGTCAGTTTTGCCTTTCACCCTTTTGGGGTCGATAGATTGAGTACCAGTGAAACCCTGGGGTTGATGTAAACGACTAGTCCCCTCCCCTTAAAATTTCAGGCCTTGTGCCTATAGTAGAAAGCATTATCATTATTATTACCACTATAGACAGAGTACATTTCCTTTGTGTGTGTGTGTGTGCGTGTGTGTGTGTGTGTAGGATATATATATATACATATATATATAGAAAGAGAGAGAAAGGGAGAATGAGAGAGAGACATACAAAGAGACAGACATTTCAATACAAGCATATACACACATCCATATAATTTGTGTGTGTGTGTGCGTACAAGTGTCCTTTGTAGAAAAGGAGGAAAGAGAGACAGAGAAAACGGTGTGGGGTGGCATTTTGTTTCTAAACATTTTTTTTTAATGATTTTAATGTCTAAAATTTTAAGATAAAAGTTTGCTTTCTTCCAATCTTGGTGTTGTTATTGTCGTCGTTAATGTTGTTACACTTTCGCGAAGGTTCTTTCGAGCCCCCACCCCCTAACCACCGCCGCCGCCACCACTATATGCATCACCGCTCTCTCTCTCTCTCTCTCACACACTCTCTCTCTCTCTCTTTCTGAGGTGTGGTGGTAGAACTTTCACTAAAATAACAAAAAAACAAAAGGAAACATTCCCCCCACCCGTCATCCCACCGTCTACCTTTCACCCCTCCATCCCCTCCACCCAACCCCTGTCTCTCAGAGGACTGGCGGGGGGAGAAGGGTGGAATGAAAAATTTAAAAACAGAAATAAGAAAACCCATAAAAACTAACAATATTTCCGCTGACAAGACACGAAAAACTGGTGAGAACTAGCTATACATACATATATATATATATATACACCCACACACACATACTCATATATATATATACACAAGTATACATACATATGTGTGTGTACATATACATATATGTATATAAATATATACATACATACATGTATATACATTCATATACACAAATATTTGCGTATACATGCATATAAGTATATATATATGTTTCTCTCCATATATATATGCACATATATATATATAGATATATATATATATATATAGATAGATAGATAATGTACACATATATATATATATATATTTATATACTCGTATATATGTTCATATATATATATATGTATATATATGTATATATGTATATATATATGTATGTATATATATATATATATATATATATATATATATATATATATACATATATATACATATATATACATATATATATATATATATATATATATATATATATATATATATATATATATATATATATATATATATATATGCGTGCGTGTCCTTATTCACTTCGTGTGTAAAAAATATTGCACAGCAGACAGTTTGGGGAGTATATAGTTTAATAATTTGAAATATTAACCATTTGTGAAACCACACACGCACACACACGAACGGGACAGACGATACGTGCACATGTGTGGCTGCACACACACACACGCACATGTATGTATGTATGCATGTATATTGTAGAACTAAAAGACTTTCAAACTATTTTAATAACACAACTAAGATTTTTAAAGCTCAGATGTGAGTTTATGAGTGAGTGTGTGCATGTGTGTGTGTGTGTGTGTGTTTCTGTACGGATACTTGCCTGCGTGTGTTTGCGTGTGTGTGTTTAGGATTGAAAGTTTCAATTAGTTTTTATGAGTGTCACAACGAAAGATTGGAGGGAGGAAAAGTGATAGGGAGGGACAAAGAGAAAAGAGAGAGAACCAAATGAAGGGGGGAGCGAAAACGTACGTGTATGTGTATGCGTGTGTGTGAGAGAGAGAGAAAGAGAGAGACTAGTTTAATAAAGCCAAGAGAGAGAGAGAAAGAGAGAGAAAGATACGGGCTGGACGAGTGGGGAAGAGCGATCTATGGAGATACATTTACACACACACACCCCACGTACATATACAAGCGCATACTGACACATACACACGCTTTCAGGGACACACACATACACTATGATTGGAACATACACATAGATAATTACACAGCACATACACAAACACACACACACGATGCGCGCGCGCATAACTTTCATTAGCTGCGATTGCTACAAGAGTGACTCAAGGGCCTCGAATTTGGTGCCGAGCCACTTGACAAGTGTTTCGGTACAAAACACTAAGCCCTTGTGACAATTTGTGTTGATCTCAGCTAATAAAACTTTGCCTGCCTCTGTGTGCGTGTGCGTGTGTGTGTTTGTGTGTGCGTGTGTGTTTATCTTTTACTTGTTTCAGTCGTTTGGTGTGTGGCCATGTTGGAGCAGTGCTTTGAAGAGTTTCGCCGACTTTTAAACACCTAACTATTGACTGAGCCCTCGAGGGTTCTTATCGTATCGCCTAGTTTTTGCCGAACCGCCAGGCTACGGGGACGTGAACAAACCAACACCGGTTGTCAAGCGGTGGTGGGGGACGTACACACATGCGTACATATAAACATGAGTGTGTATGTATATGTGTATGTATGCATGTATATATATATATTTATATTTATGTGTGTGTATTCACACATGTATATACATCTATATACATACTTATACGCACACATCGTGCGTGTATATGTGCGTGTGTGTGTGTGAAAAGAAATCAGTGAATGAAGAATTTTGTTTATTTTTGGTATGGTGCTCCAGCTTGGCCACAGCCTATGGGCTGAAACAAAAGAATAATAGAAGATATATATATATATATATATATATATATATATATATATATATAAAACAATATTGTTTTGATGTGGTCGGCTGAAGGTTTGCTACAGGTTCCAACGGGTAGTCAAGTGTCTCACACACACACACACACACACGTACTCACACATACACGTACTTACACACGTACTCACACATGTGTGCGTGAGTTTAGGGCAAGGTTGGTGTTATTGTTGTTGTCGTGGTCGGTAGACGGGTGGGTAACTCGTTTGTCCTACACTCCGCGGAGGGAAAGTGTTTGAACCGCTCAGAACAGCAATCACGGCTGCTGCTGTTAATAGTGCTACGGCTACCCATAATAATACTACTAATGGTAATAACAACCACTGCCACTACTACTACTGCTATTATCAGTAATATTACAGGTGGTGGGGGTGGTGGTGAATGAGCCTGCTACCATCGTCTTCTTCACTGACACCCCTTTCTCTCTGTCTTTGTGGAAACCAGTCGTAATCAAGTTTAAGATTTGGTGGTTAAACTGTTTGTTCTGAGAGAGAGGGTCACGATGGTAGAGAGAGGTGGAGATACAGAAAGTGAGAGAGAAGAAACGTGTGAAAGATAGAGAGAGAGAAGAAAACAAAGTCAGAGAAAGAAGAAGAGAGGAAGATAGAGTAAAGGAGAAAGAATCGGAGAGAGAGAGATAGCATGTGTGTGTATGTGTGTGTGTGAAATGGTGACAGAGGGTGAGATAGAGAGAGAGAGAGAATAAGAAGGGAGGGGGGGAAAAGATAAAGTAAGAGTGAGAAAAAGAGAGACAGAATGGAAGAGATAGATAGAAGTGTGAGAGAACATGCGAGAAAGGAAGAAAGATTAAGGGGAGGAGAGAGAGAGAAAAGGTAAGTGAGAGGAGGAAGAGAAAGAGAGAAAGGAAGAGTGAGCCGAACAGAGAGAAGAGGAGAGTCAGAAAGCGAGAGAGAAATAAAGAAAGAGTAAGAGTTAAGGAATCTAAGACAAGTGCGCAGTAAAGAGTTTTTCGGCGGGTCACGTGGTTAGAGCATGGCTTCTTGTTGTTCCCGCCCCCCTGGCTTAGTGTGACCAGCAGTGGAGAAGCAAGAAGCTGGCTGATTAGGACTGCTTCAGCTGACGCCGGGATATACCACCTGGTAAATGATTCTCTTTCAACATATGTTTTAATAACTTCACTCGTTCTCCTTACTTTTTCCTCCTCTCTTCTTCTTCTGCCCATGTAGGGGTTCTGTTTCATCTTCTGTTCCTCTTTTTCTCTGCTGCCCTTTCTCTTTTCAAGTCAGCCTAAAACTGTCATTGTTACTTATGTATTCGAATGGGTTCCTCTGCCGACTTTATCGACCAAAACTGCACTCATTTAATACACAAAACGTGTTAACACTTAAACAGTCTTTTTTAACTGCTATCACAGACTACCAAATTCTTCTCTCTATCACCATATATATATATATATATATATATATATATATATATATATATATATATATTACACACGCCCGTATATATATATATATATATATATATATATATACACATACGTTTTCTCTGTCTTCGCAACAATATCTTCATTCTGACTTTAACACTCCAAGACCTTCGGTCATTTTTCAAAGTGCTGCCAAAAATTACTTCTTCCCCCCTACTCCTATATATAACCTATTTGCTGTCACATCCGAAAGAACCACGGCTTTCGCTTGTCATGTCAACTCTGCTAAAATTCTACACCAAAGTTCTTGCGTTGTCCGTTCTTCATTTCGAATTTTGCTTCAGTTTTTTTTTTTATTCTTTAAATTTACTTAATAGTTGTAATATTAATGCCATCCTATATATGTTTTGTTTCACTTATTATTTTAGCCAATTCCTGTCGTATTTTACTTTTTCTATATTCTCTAAAACAATTCCATAGACCGCAAAAAATATATATATATATATATATATATATAAGAAAACGAAAAATTAAATTATAAAAAAATTTCCACCCGAAGTTTTCGTTTATTAAATAACTTACAAGAAAAAAAAATGAAGATTTAGAAAGTAAACGAAGCAAATACAGGAATTTGGCCGTTTCGTAAATGTATAACAATTGCCAAAAACTTTTAAACTCTCCAAGAGTAATTTTTTAAAACAAGTGTTCTTGCATCTCGAAATTCAGCGAAAATATATTTCCGTTAAAAGAAAAAGAAATTAATGAACACTTGAAATTTGTTTCTTCATAAACTGCTGACAAAGTATGTTTGTTGCTTGAAGTCAGCAGTTATTGTGTCTACATAAATGGAAAGTTTCGAAAGAGAGGAAGAAATGATAAAAAAAGAAATTAAAAAGTATTTTCCTCCACATATGTTATCGGAATAATGTTTTTAAGATTGGCACGAGGCCATATTTGGAATCAATCACAGTTATCGATGAGTGTTTTATTTTGCCGACCACGGAAGAAGGGAAGGAAGAAAAAATAAGGTTAATTCTGCCATATAGAATGACATTAAAAATTCCCCCCTCTCTCTCTTATTCTTTCCTTCTCTTTTTACCCCGTGTGTCAGAGAGAGGGAGAAACAGGGTGGGAGAGAGAGAGGGAGAAGTGATGCCTCGGTGGTTTGAAGAACTTCCCGTTCCCAAGTCTCCCACCTGTAGAAATCTTACTAAATTTCCTCTTTCCAGTATGTTCACTTCTTCTGACACGAAAACACTCACTTTTGACCGTGTTGAACATGTGCAAAAGTTCACCATATTGTGTAACTTCGACTGATGGTGGTGTAACATCTCTCCTTCAACATGGCGTGGAAAACTTTCTTCTCTTAGAATAATATCAGTAACAAGCTTCGTTTTTTTTTTATTTATTGTCGTTATTATTGTCCTACTTAGGATTTATTTCACTTTTACATCATTACTAAAAATATTAACCTCACACACACACACACACACACCTATATATCTTTCTAATCGAACAGTTCGCATTTCTAAACACCCGCCAACACGTAACCCGTGCGTTAAGTATTTCTGTTCAAATACAGTAGTTAGCGCTGGTTCTATCGGCTGTAACGGTGGCGGGTACGACAAGCAGGGTAACTATTACAAGCTGACTTCCAACACGAACCCGCGCATCTGTTTTAAACATATCTTATAACCCTGAAATGTGCAGCAGACTGCAATATTTCGTGTTGCTTACTAAGGCCGTTCTCACCATATTGTCGACATAGAGGGTGTAGCTGGGGGTGAGGCGAGAACCTGTTGACGTAGGATACAGTTCTAAGGCGTTGCTAGGATACAAACGACCAATAGATTGCTTCTTGTCACACTGCCTGTTGTCGTCATCAACACACACATTTCTCTCTCTCTCTTCATCGCTTACTCAATCGCTCCTCCTCCTACTCCCTTCTCGCTACCGTCCTATATTATCATTTTCTCCATCTTTCACCCTAATTTTCTCTCTCTCCATCCCCTTCACCACTCTGACCCGTGTACCTCTATCTTTCCCTCTTGCACTCTACCCCCGCCACCCCTCGTCTCTCTCGTCTCCATCTCACTCTTTTGGCGAGTTGGCACCGTCAGTTGGCCACCTCCGAGCACACACACACACATTCTCTCGACTGCCTCTTACTGTCTCGCACACATCACATCAATCTCCCCTTCCTCCCCTTCTCTCACCGGCCACATACTCAGTGTTTACTCTCCCCCTTTCCAACACTGTCAACCTTTCCCTCACTTTCCTTCACACAGCTCTCTCTTTCTCTCTCCCTCACTTCCCCTCTTTACGAGACACTGAGTCTCACAAACTCTTCTTCTCCCTCTCTCTCTTAACTCATCTCTCTCTCTCTCTCTCTTAACGTCTGTCTTTACGATTCTATGTCACCAAATCTTTCTTTCCCTCTTAACCTGTCTCTATCTCTCTCTTTCTCCCAACGTCTCTCTTAGTGTAACGTCTCTCTTAACTCTGCTTCTCTCTCTCTCTCTCTCTCACCTATTCTGTATTGAAACTATCACCAAATATGGTCAATCAAACACAATTATCTTTTTAAGAACAGCTGTTTACAACATCGTTGTTATTACCTGAGTGGACGGTATTGTTGAATAGCCTATGGTCACTCCTGTCTCAACACTGACCCATGGCTCTATCAGCTGGACCCTACTATTGTTACATATCCCAGCTCGATCTGATACCCCACCCACTAGTGTTTGGGAGTGGTGGCCATATTGTCAAAGGCATGTGGTCGACCGTTGTGTTCAGTTTTGGTCTGAATATGACGGTCAAATGGTCAATGTTATGTTCAGTCTGTTGCTTCAGAGATGTTTGTCCAGATGTTGACCAGAGTAATGTTTGTCCAGACAGCCGATCTTGTGGCTATTTGAATGTGTAGGAAGGAAGGGGGTGGTATGATGGTGGTGGTGGTGGTGTTTGGCCCCAGGTCAGCCCTGATCCAGCAGGCCCATGATTAAAGACGTTCCCGTCAGGACCATCCTGCCTCTTTAGGGATGCCATTTCCTTATTTAAAATATGGTAGGATTTGAGGTTTTGGCTGTTATTTTTGAAGATTGCGTGACTATACAAAGCACCACCACCTCATTGGTTTGACAAATGGGAACTGTTGGTTATAGAAGTGGTGGTTGTTGGTTATTTCTGTATGTTTTGTTGTTACTTTTGTATTATTACCAAACAATATTGTAACAATCTTTTTTTTTTTTCCTTTCTCTTTTCAGAATCCGCTCCTCAGAAACCGCCATAAAGTTGTAAAGACGACAACTCTTGGCAATGGCTACGGATAGTGTTTGTGCTGTTGCCATATCTAGTGGTTCAGCCACTTCTGCTTCAGTTGCACCTGCAGACGCTGCTGTCTGTTGCACCACCAACACCAACACCACTGCTGCGGTTGATAAGGACACCGATGACACCCAGACAACACCTGAGACACCTTCGCTGACTGCAGACCTTGATGCTGTTACTGTGGTTACTGTAGAGCCAGTCGCCGATGTTGACATCGAGGCAGAAGAGGCAGGAGATGAACTGCCGACTGAAGCTTACGATGAAGAGGACTGCAACAAGGATGGCTCAAGTCTAAGTGATCAGATGTTTGTTTTCGGCTCAACAGAATTACTTGACGACACACAGTCTTCTTGTCGTTTCAAGGTCTTGGAATATGACCAATTGATGCGACTTGTGGAAGTGATGGAGGCATCCATACCAATCCATGGTCGTGGCAATTTCCCTACCCTTGATGTTAAACTGAAGGATCTCATCCAACTGGTTCGCCAAAAGCTGAAATCTGAAGGGGTCCATGTTCGAGATATGCGTCTAAATGGCGGTGCTGCCAGCTATGTCTTAGAGACAGATACTTCTCAGACTTATAATGACTTGGACTTGATATTTGGGATTGATCTCTCCAACCAGAATGAACTTCAAAAAGTGAAGAATTGTGTTCTTGGCTGCCTCTTAGACTTTCTGCCAGCTGGCGTCAGTAAAGACAGGATGTCCAGTTGCAGCTTGAAAGAAGCTTATGTTCAGAAAATGGTAAAAGTGTGCAATGAACATGGCGACCGTTGGAGTTTGATATCACTCTCGAATAATAAAGGTAAAAATGTGGAGCTTAAGTTTGTGGACAAAATGAAACGTCAGTTTGAATTTAGTGTTGATTCCTTTCAGATAATCTTGGACAGTTTGTTAACGTTCTACGAAGTTTCCAACACTCCGACCAGCGAACATTTTTACCCAACTGTGAAAGCCGAGAGTGTGTATGGGGACTTTTCACAAGCCTGGTTCCACTTAACTGAAAAGCTAATTGCCACACGAAACCCAGAAGAGATCCGGGGTGGAGGCTTGCTGAAATATTGTAACCTGTTAGTGAGGCGTTACACACCAGCTGGCAACGTGGACATCCGTGCCATGGAGCGCTACATGTGTTCTAGGTTTTTCATAGATTTCAGCGACTTGTCGCAACAAAAACAGAAGCTGGATGCTTATCTGGCAAACCATTTTAGTGGTGAGGAGGATCTGAAATATGAATACTTGATGACGCTCTACCGAGTGGTTGACGACAGCACAATCTGTTTGATGGGCCATGAACGAAGACAGACACTAAATCTTATACATCAATTGGCTTGTGAGATCCTGCTAGAACAGGAACAGAAAGCACAGAGTAAATACCTTCAACTACCACAGTTTGACAACTTAAATAATTTGATTTTGGACCAAGTATTCTATGGACCTTACAATAACTCCAGTGGCGGCAGTCAGTACTACAGTTATTTACCATTTTATCAAGTAGGCAATAGTTCCATCTCCTCGTGTCCACTTTGTCCACAACCCTATTTACAATGTTCCTAGCCTCATCCAAACACACACACACACACACACACACGTATATACATCCTTAACCACATTCTCTCCCTTACACACACACACACACACATGCCCATCCCTACACTTCACCACTTCCATCTCTGAACCCACCCCTACCCCTATAATGGCAGAGCTCCATATCTTTTTCTTTTTTTTTTTATGAATTTGTTCTTATTTGCTCATTTCTACTTTTACTTCTCCTGCCCCACCACCACATTAAAAAAAGAAGAAAATGGACCCTCAGCAGGGTCTACCTCACACTTTTCACCTGGTCCCTCTGCCCCTTTTTTGTTTCACTCACTCCCTCCCACACACGCACACACACACACACACACACACATACTCTCTCTCTCTCTCTCCCTGCTACTGCTATTGCTCCTCCTCCTCACCCCTCTCTCCCCTTCCCCCCTCCCTGCAACCATATACATACACAATTAAATGACAGGATGTCTGGAAGGAGTTTAGTCACACACATACAATGCAAAAAAAAAAAAACAAACCAAAAAACCAAAAAAACTAACAAATATATTTTCTCTGTCTCCCTCTTGCCCCCTTATAAACTACCCACTCCACATCACTTCAGTTTCCAGAAGATTCTGGAGAAATATATATATATTTTCAATAGAAACGTTCCTCTTTCTTGGAATAATTCTGTTCAAAGACTTAGTATTTTTTTCCTCTTTCAATTTTCTTTCCAATGTGTATGTTAGGGAGTGTATGTGTGTGTGTATGTTAGGATGTATATATATATATATTGTATGTTCTTTGCATGTCTGATTCTTTGCGTGCGTGCGTGCATGTTATGTGTATAATTTAGATATGAAAAAAAAAATCAAAAAGATTCACATTGCAATTAGCAATTCTGAGATTTTGTTCATTTATAGCTTATAATTGTTATTATTATTATTATTATTATTATTACTGTTGTTGGATGGTGGACTGGCAGAATCGTTGGAACATGGGGAGAGAAAAAAAAAAAGAGCTTCGTTGTATTTTTCCAGTTCTTTGCGCTCTAAGTTCAGTTCCCGGTGGAGGTCAACTTTGCCTTTCCTCTCTCTGGGAGTCGATGAAATAAAGTACCAGTGAAATACTGGGGTCGATAGTATCGACCAACTTTCTCCTCTCAAAAAAAGAGGAACAAGGAAAAAATAAAAAACCCAAGACTGCTGGCCTTGTGCCTAAATCAGAAACCATTTATTATTATCATTATTATTATTACTGTTGATGTTTTTATAGTTTTTCTCTTTCTGAGAGGTGATACACTCAAGGAAAACAAAGTTATCAAATTATTGACCATGCTTCAGTTGCTGGTTGGGGCTGGGATCCCCTTCACATATGCACACACACACGTACACATACATACAAGGACTCACAAATCCCAACTTTTTTTCTTTTTGTCACTATCTTTTTACTTTTTCTTTTCTTTTTGTTTAACCCCCTTCTTCTGCAGCTACATTAAGGATCAGTTATGTTTGTTCCTGTCTCAAGAGTTAGTCAAACTATTTCTGCCTCCAGTCCCCTTCCATACACACACACACACACACACACACACACACACACACACACACACACACACACACCCTTCACATTCACTGTCTTGTTAAAGTGCTGTGCAACATTTAATCTTTCTACAGACAGACGTGCATGTGTGGGCGTGCATGTAACCTAAGTACTGGCTCGGAGTTTTTTTGTGATGAGTTTGTTCTTACATATTATATATACATAAGATATATATATAAGAATATATATAATTTATTTATAAATAAATTATAAGTGTGTGCATGTGTATATATATATATATATATATATATGTATATATATATATATATATACACACACATATATGTATACATACATATAGTGTTCCCACACACATTCTGCATCTTTTTGCCCCTCGTCTCTGTATAGCCCACCTCTCATTCAACATAAACCTTTTTGGATTCTACAAAAAAAAAAAATCTTGTATGTTGTTGGGTTTGTCACTTTTAATTTTACTTTAGCTTACTTGATTATTAATTATATCTCAAAGGTTGTTGTTGCCTCATATCTAAATCCAAACTGATCAATACCAATAAGAACTAACAACAACAATGATAAATGTACATATTAGGGTTTGTTTTAATGTTAGAGCAAGTTCGAGGTCTCTGCTTGATTTTTTTTTTTTTTTTTTTTTCCTTTTGTTTTTGGTGGGGGTTATTCTAATATAGCTTCTTAAAATCTATATACTTCTATGACACACACACACACGCACACTGCCCCCTTCTCTCTCCCTCTATACCTCTTCATCTTTATTCGGACCCTTGTTGATGGATTAATCCTTTTTATACTGAAGATGATTAAGTCCTTCTTCTTGCTTCCAGGTCCTTCATCTACACTGAAGGTCTTATTCTCCCAGATCCTTAATTCCCCCAGAACCCTTCCTCTTCTGGATCCTCAATTTACCCATAAAAGCATCATAAATATTCCAGGCCCTCCTTGGGCCCTTTAAATGTCATCTTACTTGATCCTTTTTTCTGCTCTTGAAAATCTTATCTCTCGGATGTTTTCTGTAAACATTATTTCTTAGACATATGGAGGTGAAAATTTGTCAATATGGTGTTTACGCATGCATGCACACAAGCATACACACACACATTTGCACACATACAGTATGCATACATAGACACAAGTATACATATATACACAATTGCACACACACATACACACCGAGTTCTAAGCCACAATATGTTATAGCTGTTAATCACTTACATTGTAGTGCACCGTCAGATCAACAAGAAGGCACCAGCTTTGCTGCTGCTGCACATCTTAAAAGTGCACTTTTTTAAAATTGATCTCAACATTTTCGACCTTCCCCTCCCCCTCCCAATCGACTTGCTGGTTTTTTTCTTTATTGTCCTTTGTTGTCTCTGGTTTACATTTTAATTCTGTGGCAGATCTTTCCATTCACTGTCCACTCTTACTCCCACCCCCCACTGCCACATAAACAGTTTGTCTGCTCCCCACCCAACCCCATGTCATGTTCTTTGTGTGTATATGTGCAGTATAATTTTGCAGACATATACACATTTTTGTCTTATAAAGTGTGTGTGTGTGTGTGTGTGTGTGTGTGCATTACAATTATACTCAGAATCTGTCAGTAGGTGGCGCTATTTTCATAAACTTCCCATATTCAGTCAAAATACTTTCACTTTCTTGCACAAGTCACCACTTTCAACACCCACACCCACACACACTCTCCTGGTCTTCTTCTCTCACATCAGTCATCTCTCTCCACCCCCTATACGCGCGCACACACACACACACACACACACACACACACACACACACACACACACACACACACACATAAACAAATCTAAAGATAAACGCATAGGATTTTATTGAAAGCTGAAAGTTTCAGAAATTGTTTGAGTTTCTCATTCCAGTCTTTGCAGAAAGACAGAAACAAGTGATATATGTTTGTGTGTGTATGTGCACGTGTGCAAGCATACACACACACACACACACACACACATGTCTCCAGTATGGCATCAGCTATGAGGGATAAAGCAACCATACATTTCATATTTATCTTGTGATATTGATGTGATATTTCTCATAAGTCTGTTTACCACGTAGCTCACACACACACCACTCCCCTGCCTGACTCGCCCACCACAAAGGTGTTCTTTGTTCCCATATAGATATATTTTCTGTTGCATGTTACATTTGTTTTCACAATTTCATTAATATTAATCTGTAATAATTATTTATCATTAATGAGGGCATTAATTTTTGGAAGATGTGATCAATTTTTTTTACCTTGTTTAACTTCTGGGTTCAAATTCTATCAAAAGCGGTAAGATTTAGTACCAGTAATATCTATGGTACCTTATATATTGTACCAGTTATATATTAAGACTGACTCCATTTGATGAATTGCTTTTGTCTACAAAATAAAAAATAAAAAGGTCTTTATAATAATAATAATTCTTTGGATGAGACTTGTCAGAGGCAGAAAACATTTTTTGCCATTGGCCAACTTTGCCTCTCGTCCTTTCAGGGCTGATGAAATAAGTACCAGTTGAACAATGGGGTCAATGTAATCAACTTGTCCCCTTCCCAGAAATTGCCGGCCTTGTACCAGAAATTTGAAATCAATATTTCAGTTTCCCTGGCCAAGGTCAGTGTTGCCTTTCGTCCTTCTTAGGTCGATAAGAATATGAAGTACCTGTGGAATACAGGGGTCAACCGTATCAGCTAACCCCTTCCAACTAGGTTAGGAACTAAGATTCTGATTGGTAGAATTGTTGCAAGAGCAGAGTATAACAATCTCTGTGGTGGTTCTTCCAGTTCTTCACATTCTGAGGTCAATCCTGTCGACGTTGGCTTTATTTTTCATCCTTCCGGGGTTGATGAAATAAGGTACCAGTGAAGTACTGAGCTCAGTTTAACTGACTGACCACTACCTACACAGTTTCTGGCTTTGTGCTGATGCTAAAAGCGAACTGGTAGAATCATGAGACAAAATGCTTTGTGGCGTTTCTTCCAGCTTTATGTCCAGAGTCCAAATTGCACCAAAGTCAGCTTTGCCTTTCATCTAGTACAGGTGTCGATGAAACTGACCACCACTCCTCACCCCCACATCCCCCAAATTTCAGCTCTTGAACCTCTTGCAGCAGCAAGCTGGCTGAACCATTGGCACATAAGACAAATGCTTAGCAGTATTTCTTTTGGCTCTTTACTTTCTGAGTTCAACTCCACTCTTCATCCTTTAAGGGGTGGGATTTAAGTATCAGTCAAGTACTGGGAATGATGTAACTGACTCACCTCAAAATTGCTGGTCTTGTGCCAAAATCAGAATTTTGTGCAGTGGTTTGACAGAATCAGAAAGTTAATATTCCTGCAGTATTTACGTTTTACTTTCATAATTCCTGGTTCAATAAAATATCAGTGAGATACTGGGATCAAATTTTTTTTATAATATACCTCTGCCCTACACTCCACCCACTCCTAATTCTAACCTTGTACTCCTATTAGTAACTAATATTATGATTGTTTGGTATTTCATCCATCTTTGTTCCGAGTTCAATTTCCACTGAAGTCAACTTTGTCTTTCACCCTTTTGGGGTTCATTAGTACCAGTTACACACTGGGGGTTGATATATTCAACTTTACTCTTCCTAAATTTGCTGGCCTTGTGCCAAAATAAAGGATTATTAGGAATGGCAGAATCATAAGAGCATCCAACAAAATGCCTGGGGTGTTTATTCTAAGTTCAAATCCTGCCATGGTCAACTTTCTATCCCTTGAGGGTCTATAAAATAAGGTACCAGTCAACTACTGGGGTTGATTTAATCAACTAAACCCCATGACCACCAACACCCAATTTCTGGCCTATTAGAAACTATTAAGAGAAGGGCAGATGTGGAGTGACAAATGGTTAGTGTCAGATGTTAAGCAGTATTTCCTTACAGCCCTTTGAATCATGTGTTCAAACCCTGGTACGTCATTCATTGTTCAGGTGTTTGATAAAATGAAATACCATACCAGTGAAATACTGGAATTGACTTAAGCGAATGTACCTGCACTGCGAGTTCAAATACTGCAGAGATTAACTTTGCCTTTCAACCTTAGTGTCCATGAAGTAAATAGTCAAGTACTGGAGCTGGTGTTGACAAACCCTTTCTCTTCCAAGAATATTGGCACTCCATTGATTGCAATGATGAAGGGTTTCGGTTGATCACACACACACACACACTCTTTCTCCTTCTGGCCTTGTTCTGTTTTATAGAATATTGGTGATGGTAGAACAGTTCAGAGAGAAGGGTCCAGATTGAATATTCAAAGGGTTGTGTAAATGCACAAAAAAATTTGTTCTCCCCCCCCCCACTCCCACAAGATTAAAAATAACTACCAATAATATACTGCGGTCCAGTCCAGTTCATTTATACATTACATCCTACTTTCTAAAACAGTCTTGTGTCCATCTAGTCAAAAGAAATTATTAAAACTATTGATGTATATATATATATTAGCCACAAGGGCCCAAAATGTTGGATGACAATCCAAACATGGATTACCAAAAACAAGGGGAGGGTATCATCAAATAAAAGAACAAAAAAATAAAAACGGGTGGCAAAACCAAGAAAAAACAAAAGGATATTGTTCTCATTTCTGGAGGGTTGGAGAGAAACTGCCTTTAGGAATTTCAAGGCGGGGCAGGTACCCTACTCTTAAGACCCCAGGATCTGTCTGATGATGCAAGGGCCAAAGTGACCCCTTTCTTGCTGGTGGTTGTAGTTTTAGGGTTGGAACCCAGTTAGTTGAGTATAATAATAGTAATTTTCAAATTTTGGCACAAGGCCAGCAATTTCAGGGGAGGGTGGAGTTAAGTCGGTTACAGTGACTCCCAGTGCTCAGCTGGTACTTGATTGGACGACGCCCCCCCACTCACACACCAAAAGGATGAAAAGCAAATTGACCCAAGAGGAATTTGAACTTGGAATGATGGTGATAATGATTTATGTTATATAATGATAATAATGGTAAAATGCAAGAGAAAAAAAAACCACTTTGAGGACACTGCTTATTAAATTTTGGACCAAACACTTTGATTATTCAGCTGTGTCTGTGTCATAAACGCTAGTCCCCACCACTGCACACACCTGCGTTGTCTGTCACCCTCAACAAAGGAAGTCCAACTCCAACACAATAGGAATTTGGTATGATCTTCAGTTCCACTGTGTGTGTCTACACACACACACACACACACACACACACACACACACACACACACACACACACACACACACAGTATTTCTAGCCCTTAGAATTCTTCTTCATCCTCATTATTAATTCATAATTATAGTTAATTTTTTCTCTTTCTTTTCTAATTCCCCCCCCCTCTCTTGCTCTAAGAGGGTGGATCCACCACCATTGCAATCGTCAGGTCTTTCTTTCTCTATCAATGGTTATATCACCAAATAGAACTTGCAGTTGCTGTACTTCCAAAAAACACTGGATTATTGTGGCAGTCACACACACACACACACACACACACACACACACACACACACACTCACACACACTCACACACTCACACACACACACACACACACACACACCCCACCCCCCCTTGCTGCACAAGCCCTACTCTGAAATCTCCCGGCAATCCTCACTTTTATTCATGTTACACTTCAGATTTAAAAAATTTTTTTTTTTTACCTTTTCTGTTCATGAAATTATTTCTGGATATAATTAATCCCCCCCTCTCTCTCTCTCTTTCTTTCTCTCTCTCTCTACCCACATCATTTAACCCCATCCACTCCAATAACTGACCTCCACTGACCTTTGTCTTCTAAATTACTTTGTTTTTCAGTTCTCCTAACTTATATATTTTTTCTTAATCAGCTCTGCCACCCACACTCACACACACACAATTTACATGCTATGCACTCTGGTGTACATAAGTGCAAATGTTAGCAGAATCTACATTATTTTGAGTTTCATGAGAGAATTTTGTGGCGGGGGGGGGAGTTTGTAAATGAAAACTTAACACCGGGCTGGTGCCACCCTCATCTCTCTCACTTACTGAGCCGGTGCCACCTCTCATCTCTCATTCACTGAACCGGTTCTGGTACCACTTCTCATTGAGCTGGTGCTGCCCTCATCTCTTGCTGGGCTAATGCCACCAGACTCTCAGTATTGGTTAAAAGGAGGGCTAAATTGCTATTTTGAGGGTCAAAAGTTGACCCCATGATATTCTTTGAGATTGTAAAATATTTCTCTATTGAGCTAAATAACTCGGCTGATTGTGTGAGCTGTATGTGTGTGTGGAAATGCTTTTCTTTTTAACTTTTAGGGACTGTCCCCTATTTCTTTTCCTATTATCTTGTCCCCTTTTTACGTTTCAAGTCCAAACCTGACAAGGTCAACTTTACTTTTCATCCTTCTGGGGTCAATGAAAGGAAGTACCAGTCATGTATCAGGGCTGATATATATATATATATATTATTTTTTTTTTCTTTTCTTTGTTATTTTGTTTATCAACTCTTTCCTGCCCCTCACTCCCAAAATGTGTGGCCCAGTTGGGCTGCCAGTATCCGTACTCAGTCTTGTTATTCTCTCAGACATCTGTGTCTCACTGCAGGTTTTAGAATTGCAAAGCAAAACCCTGTAGCAAATTTATTTACCCCCCAGCCCCCCACACTCTCCCCTCCACACTTTTTTTGTGATATCAACAGTTTAACCTGTGTATACATCCTCCTCCACTCCAACTGTATACACACACACACACCACTGTATACACACACCATTGTATACATGTTTATGGACATTCTTGTACAGATAAAATGTAAAAAGACAAAAAAAAAACATAAACTATTTTCCAAAAAAAAAGAAAAACACAAAAGACTCCCCCAAAAAAATATTAAAAGATTAAAATTATAAAAATCAGAATAAATTATTTTGAAATAATCTTGTTGTTGTTGTTGTTATGATGTTTGTTTATTTCATATTGTGATTAAATGCTTGATTAATTCTGAAAGCAAGCCTGGGTATTCTACCTTTCATTGGATTGTTCTGAAACTGGTATCAGGGCTCTGGAGTGGGTGCCTGAACACCTTTTTGTCCCAGTATGGTACCTTGTTGTTGCCCAGCTCTAAAAGGGATACCATAGCCTTCCTCCTACTCTAGAACGTAGGGGTCAGCATCATCAACAAAATTACAAAACTGTAAGGAGCCAAGTCCAGTGTTTCTACACCTTTTGAATAATATTTGGGCCAGATCCCAAAACCTGGATTTTCTTTTTAGGGGTGGGCTGCACCAAAAAAATGTGGTGGAGTGTACAAACAATGAAATAAAATAAAGGGTATGTCAGTGTTTTGAGGGAGAGACACCTCTTTCAAAAGAGCCCTAAACTTACTTCTAACTTATTTGTTTTTACTTTTCAGTCAGATAATGTCAGGTCTTAGGTTGAGCCACCAAATGAGAAGGCATAGTGATACAGAGATAAGTTGCAATATGCTGACGAAGAATCCAACATCAGCAACTAAATGTGGACCAATTCAAAGGACCTCAGAGTTTCAGAATTCCACATTAGAAGTGTTGTGCACAAGGACATCCAGTACAAGTTGGATGTGATACAGAGGGGTCAGTTTATGTAAGATGAGACGAGAGAGAATTGTTCGATCCATGCAAAGCACAAGTTAAAACATCAAAGGTGAACCGAAGGAATGGTGGATGTTTATGCAGAGACCTGAATGAGGGTCCACCAGTCATGCAAGCTAAGTTCTCAACAACTGGAGTAGCTCTGGCAGTCAGCAGCAACCATACATCCTCATCTTTTTTTTTTCTTCACAGGGCTTAAGAGTCTATGTGGAGGCACGTGGCTTAGTGGTTAGGGTGTTGGACTCATGATCGCAAGGTTGTGGTTTCTATTCCTGGACCAGGCGACATGTTGTGTTGAGCAAAACACTTCATTTCACATTGCTCCAGTCCACTCAGCTGACAAAAATGAGTTAATCCTGTGATGGCCCGACATCCACTAGCATAGCAGGGAGGGGCGGGGCCACCCTGGGCAGCACTTCTGGGTCTGCTGTAGGCAATATGTATTTTTTTTGTGGAGTGAGGGGAGCAGCAAACGGAAGGGTCGCCCCAGGTGGCACACACTCTAACTATGCTAGTGCCAAGAGGAGAATACATACGCCACTGAAACCAAGAAACCAGTCCTCCTGAGCCTGTCATGGCCCGAGAAGGAAACATTTAGTTTTTTCACAGGGCTTAAGAATCTATGCCACTGTCTATACAGAGGTGTTGGAGAAAGTTACAAGGTGCTGGATAGACAGAGTACACAACGGGAGATGGTCTTCTAACAAGATTCTGCACAGTCTCATGAGGCTAGGACAACGCAAACCCCATGGATGTGGGTCAATCTCCATGATAATGTTCTACCTGACACTTGACCTCCAACCTCACCAGACCTCAGTCCACTGGACAGTTATGTATGAGGCGTAGAGGTCAAGAGAGAGGTCAATTAACAACACCACACAATGTCTCAAGTCTACCTTAACCAGTAGTTACACCCAAAATTGATCAAGATGATGTGATTCAGGCAAAATCAGTGCTTCCAGCCCCTTATTGAAGCAGCCATTGTTGCAAACAGGGCATTCATTGAAGAAAAGGATTCTCAAAATCATTTCTACCAAATTTCTTTCCAAATACAGCTTTTCTTTCAAGAGCTGTGCATATTTTTTTTTTTTTTTTTTTTCCTAAATTCATACAAATGACCTAAAAAAGCTGACACACCCTGTACATATAGCAGTGATCTCATGTAGGTGTGTGTGTGTGTGTATGATGACATATACATATGTTAATGGAATCACACACACATATATATATATATATATATATATGGTTCTATTAACATTTGTGTATTTCCCCATGTATATATATATATATGATGAAACACATGTTAATGGAACCATATGTATTTATACACACACACACACTCACACGCATACACATATATATATATATGACGTAGTTATACTCATGGGATCAATTTTCAAAGAGATAATTGTAAATCAAGGAAATAAGAATTGTTCTCTCCATTCTCATTTCTTAGAATTCTAAAAACTCCACCTGTTTTTTGTGGATATTCAAAGCATTATTTGAGAAACGAAATAATCTCCAGACTGCCATCATACAGACAGCCTTGTCCCAGGGATTAGATTTCTAAGGCCAAATCCAGGGTTAACACTCATGTGGTTAACACTCAATAATTACATATATATATGTATACATACATATATATATGTATATACATATATATATATGTATACACGTATGTATACACATATGTATATATATACAAACACACATACATACATATATATATATATATATATATATATATATATATATGGGGAGAATTCACAAAAAAAACCACAAACATACACACACACACACACATATATAATATATATATATATATATATATATATATATATATATATATATATGTATGCACAAATTCAATGAGAGTTGGTTGAGTTATTGTTTGTGAAAACAGACACGGAGTCATTGACAGAAATAAACACAAACAATGATATGAGTTTATGAAGGATTGGTGAATGGATAGACTTCGAAAACATTTCACATAAACATTAGCACAAAGCCTACTTATGATTCATATATATATATACATACATACATACATACATATATATATATATATATATATATATATATATATATATATATATATATACATACATACATACATACATATATATATATATATATATATATATATATATATATATATATATATATATACATATATATTTTTTTTCCTGGTGAAGGCCAGTCTATTGGGTCACCCTGGCTTTCCCGTCCATAAAGGGTTTAACTTTATGACATATCATCAGACCCCAAAACCAGTTGACCTATGACCTCTTTAAAATATGAAGGGGAAAGCCTGGATTATTTCAAAGAGGTTGTAGGCCAACAGGTCTTAGGGTCCAATGATACGCTATAAAGTTAAACCATTTATGGATGGGAAACCCGGAGTAACCCCATAAACTGACCTTCACCAGGAAAAAATATAGACTGCCCTACCTTTTAGAGTGTGCTTCTTGTCCAGATACAGGATTCTCTAAAAATTATATATATGTATATATATACATACACACACACACACATATGTATATACACATATAGATATAACTATGTATATACATACATATGTGTGTATGTGTGTAATACATATGTATATATATATATAAATATATATAAATACATACACACATGTTCCACCTCCAACCACTTAATACACTAGCACACCATTACCACCACTGCTGTCTCCACCACTACCACCACCACCACCACCACTATCATTACCCTTCTAATTAACAATCCACTAATTAACCGTCCACCAATTTAACAAACAAATTCATTCAAGTCCAAATGATCTCAACAAATTGCCAATTTCTCAAGTTAATGCCATTGGTCAGTTAAAGTTGGTCTGGCCAACTGCCCAATGGACTGAGCTTGTTACAAAGTCACCAACCCACACATGACCATCACTTGATGATGACCAAATATTGGTGACTTTAACCATTGACCAAGACACTGGACACAAGGACACAAATGCTTTCCTCATTGTCAGAATATCATTCACATAATATTTCTGCACCAGCACACTACAATCTTCACCTTCACACACACAAGGTCCCCACTACCACACACATTAATCCAGCACACAACATGTCCTCATCATTATGATACACTCAGCCGTACATTTGGAAACACATGATAAAACTTGGTAACTTGGTAACTCTATGTTATGAATTCCACTGGTTTCCCTCCGTCTCTGATGACAACAGAAGCACAAAGTTTCTACACACACACACATACACACACACACACACACACACACACACTTACATCACTCTGTACTCGTCTAAAACCTTGTTCTGAAGCATGTGTATATTGAGTTCCACACACACACACACACACGTATATGTATATATGTTGTTGTGTCTAGGGAGGGTCATTATGCCAATATTATTAACACATGCACTGGTTCAGTTCCACTTCTTTATTATTAACTAATCGATTGTTCAACTTGTTTAAACAGTAAGGCGTTTGCTTGTTATTTTTTTGTTCTTTTTGGTCAAAGTTCTTTCATTATTATTTGCAATCAATCAGTTAATAATAAAGGAGTGGAATTGAACCAGAGCACGTCGTTAACAAACGACTAATGTTGCAAACAGCAATGAAAGAGATTTGAGAAAATACAACAAAAAAAAAAGCAACTCACTGTTTAACCAAGCTGAACAATCTTGTGTGTGTGTGTGTGTGTGTGTGTGTATTATGCATGCACGTATGTATGTATGTATGCATATATATATATATATATATATATATATATATATATATATATATATATATACATGTGTATATGTGTGTGTGTGGTGTGTGTATAGTATGTATGTATGCATGTATATGTGTATATGTACATATATATATATACACATCTCTCTCTCTCTCTCTCTCTCTCTCTCTAAATATATGATGATGATGATGATGATGATGGATTCTCTTGTCATGAACGACAAATAAAGGATCAGTAAAATAGAACAGTAATCATGTTCTAAGGACACGAATGTGTCTGTTGAGGCCAGCTGGAGCCTTGCAAACCTTTCAGCAAATGGCACCAGTTAGGGACTCAGTCTGCCAGAGTGCTTGTGGATGATGCATGAAGTGTTTTCTTGAGTGGATGGCAAGGCCTGCTTTGATCGATGCCACAAAACCACAATGATAGGTAAGGTTTCCATTTAGAGGAGCAGCATTTTGGCCAGCGTGCCTTCATGCTTGCATGAAGTTGGTCCCAATGCTGGACTCGACTTCGCTTCAATGTTTGAACTGAGGAGAAGTAGGACTGGTGCCAAGTCCTGCGTTCTGATGTCTTGTTTTCTCAGGAAGAAAAGGGAATGTTGCATCGTTTAAGATGGTCTTTTAATCTGTCTTTGAAGCACAAGAGTGGCCTTCCAATTGACCTACCTGTTGCGAATTGGCCAAAAAGAGAATGTCAGGTCGCTCTCGAGTGCTACTGTTAACACACACACACATAGAGAGAAGCAGTAACAACTTGCAGTCTAACGCTATTTCAAAAAAAAAAAAAAAAAAAACTGCTAGAAATAACAACCAAATCTCTTAGATTACATACCAGCGATTTAAACTGGGTCGTAACAGAAGATAGCATAGTCCTACGTAACCTTAAAAATACAAGAACGATCGTATTGGGAAGGTCTTTGACCATATAAGTCGACGGCATCCAAGATTGGTCTAATTTTCGAAGACAAATATCCGCCAAGGCAAAAAATAAAAAAAAATGCTGAAAGAATAAACGCTTAGCAATGCAAGGGAGATTACTCTTAAGATCTGTTTAGTTATCTCCCTTTGCGTTGATTAAGACAGGACAACTATTTTAAGAGCAGAATTTTAATGCGGACGAGTCAGTTCATTTCAGGAGTCTGTTAGACCATGCTGAAACGGCCTAAAGACCGTCAGAAACGGGTAACAGAGGGGAGAAAAGGCAACAGTAATGAACCGACTGAAAAAAACCCCCAGAGGTGTATGTGTTATATTTTGCACAGAATTAAACACACAAAAAGACAGGAAAATGAACTGTAAAATATAATAGGGAGGCGGAAACCTTTGGTCGATCGATCAACCGAAAAAACTGTAAAAACATGTGAATGGTTGAAACAGAATCAGGCAGAACACAATAAATTTTCTATATTAGTTGAAATCAACTAGTTTTTATTTCACAAAGCCTAAGTGAATTCCAGGCAAAGTGCAAGATGGTTAGGGTTAGGAATGGAGCTAAACTTGCGTAGATTTTACATAGAGTAAAATTACAATAAAACAATGTTCTTACAAGAAGATAGTGATGAGCGGGATATTTAAATTTGTTCACCTTTTAAAGTGATTTCTGTGATTGGACTGCGACCAGACCAATTGCTGCAGTCGAATCCTTACGTCGTCAGGGAACCCACTCACGAACGCCAGTCACGCTGCTCTGTCCAGGCCTTCTCCCGTAAACCCAGCCAGCGTGGTCAGCCTCCGCACCTCCGCCACATATTCATCCACCTGCTCTCCCGTCCATCTAATTGTTCCCAGTTTAATAAAGGCTGTATACACACACCCGGTGTAAGCCTCTCTCAAACGTCGCTCAATCTTCTCCTCGCTCAGTCCTTCTTCTT
The DNA here is from genome assembly GCF_046866305.1 of Octopus bimaculoides. Classification (NCBI taxonomy): domain Eukaryota; kingdom Metazoa; phylum Mollusca; class Cephalopoda; order Octopoda; family Octopodidae; genus Octopus; species Octopus bimaculoides. The sequence continues at coordinate 22,888,428 of NC_142942.1, read as the reverse complement.
CGTCCATCTCGAAATATAGAGTCAATGCGCTCCCTTCCAAATATAGTGCCATAAGTCGCTAATGCCTTGCAATCTCGCCACAAGCCTGATTTTACACATCCAGGCCACTACATCGCCCCCACCATTAAAGGGCCTGATAATGTCGCTAGCGATCCTAATTTTAGCTGCCGAAATAGCTTGTAAAGAATGCGGGAGATTAGAGGTAAGACACCTACCTTTTCTTCGTTGGCGCAGACCTGTCGTGTGGTAACGTATCCTTCCACGCGGTGGCCCATCCCGAAATGCTAAAAATAGCAGCTGCATTCCCTCACCTTGACGAAGTACTGACACGTCCTGCACTCACGGCTTCCCCAATCGAAAAGGACGCAATTTCTCCCCACCTGTGCGCGTGTCATCTCCGCGCCCTTCCTCTTCCGGTCGGCTCCCAAGTTCCAGTCAGCTCCCCAGCCGCTGATGTCATCCCACAGTTCATTTATTTATTTCAGCACCTCAGACGACCCTTTAAAGGTTTTCCACGAACCCATGGAATGAAGTGAAGTAGGCATCCTCAAACAGGACACATTCTCCGAATACTTACAAATGGGGGAACATTGCTGAAACCACCATGCTGGAGCACCGCCTTTTCCATCCACCAAATCCACTCACAAGGCTTTTGTCTCCCTGGGGTTATAGTAGAAGACACTTGCCCAAGGTGCCACGTAGTGGGACTGAACCCGGAACCATGTGATTGGGAAGCAAACTTCTTACCACGCAGCCATAGCTGCGCCCATTGTAATCCTATATCATATGATTTTTTTTAAACATCGAATGATTATGAGGTCCCACTCAAGGAAAGTAGGAATCAAGGGGCCAGTGGTAAAGAACTGTTGAGAAACACTGGGCTACAGCGACCATGAGTATGGAAAGCGTCTGACTGCCCCCGTCTGTCCGCACATCAGGCAACGTCACCGGTCATGGCGTTAAAACTGGGTGATATGTAATGTGTTAAAGGTAGAAATCTTTGCCTATATCCAGCAATAAGGGCCAGTGCTCAGAGCCCTTTGCAGCAATGAAATACAAAGCCAGAAATAAACGGAGTTTAAAGGTCCATAGGAAAGTGGGAAACGAGAATGATGGAGTTGGAAATGCCACAAGAAGAGTTACTTCCCTTGAAGTACTATGTCTGTCAAATATACTCCCATTCATATCTGTATAAATATATGCACGGATGTGTAGGTGTGACACACACGCACACACACATATTTACATACATACATACATACATACATACATACATACATGCGTAAACACACTGCATAAATACCAATCTTGAGAAATTAGAATTCTCAAAACCAGAAAGGAGAAAGCTGATTTGAAGACTACAGATCCAATCCATCACTGGAACTGTAAAAATCTGTAAAACTTTTCAGAAGTTTATCATTTAAATATATATGAGCATGTCTAGATATGCAACTATATGTATGAGAAGACATATACACAAAGCAAAGCATACAAATCTACACATATACATACATACATAAAACATGCAAATCTGCACATACATACACAAGAATTCCCTGTTGTTGATGTTGAAATTGTAATGAAGGAGCCTTGGATCTAGGGTAGAAACCGGCTCTTTCTCTATTGGCAAGAAATCTTGAAATAAAACTGAACAATGACATACAAACATACATATATATATATAGGGTGAAAAACTAGAGGTAGTCGATAGCTTCCGCTATCTGGGCGACCAAGTTAGTAGTGGGGGTGGGTGCGCTGAAAGTGTAGCTGCTAGAATAAGAATAGCCTGGGCAAAGTTTAGAGAGCTCTTACCCCTGCTGGCGACAAAGGGACTCTCACTCAGAGTAAAAGGCAGACTGTATGACGCATGCGTACGAACAACCATGCTACATGGCAGTGAAACATGGGCTGTAACTGCTGAGGACATACGTAAGCTCGCAAGGAATGAAGCCAGTATGCTCCGTTGGATGTGTAATGTCAATGTGAATACCCGTCAGAGTGTAAGTATCTTGAGAGAAAAGCTGAACATTAGAAGCATCAGTTGTGGCGTGCAAGAGAGACGATTGCGCTGGTATGGACATGTGGTGAGAATGGAGGAGGATAGCTGCGTGAAAAAGTACCACACCCTAACAGTTGAGGGAACCCGTGGAAGAGGTAGGCCCAGGAAGACCTGGGCTGAGGTGGTGAGGCAAGACCTTCGTACATTGGGCCTCACCGAGGCGATGACTACGGACCGAGACCTTTGGAAATGTACTGTGCGTGAGAAGACCCGGCAAGCCAAGTAAGATCGTTGCCAGTGCCCCTGGACTGGTTCTTGTGCGGGTGGCACATGAGATGCACCATTTTGAGCGTGGCCATTGCCAGTACCGCCTGACTGGCTCCTGTAGGATTTTCGAGCGAGATCGTTGCCAGTGCCCCTGGACTGGCTTGTGCGGGTGGCACATAAAAGACACCATTTCGAGCGTGGCCGTTTTCGTGCGGGTGACACGTAAAAGCACCCACTACACTCTCTGAGTGGTTGGCGTTAGGAAGGGCATCCAGCTGTAGAAACTCTGCCAAATTAGACTGGAGCCTGGTGTTGCCATCCGGCTTCACCAGTCCTCAGTCAAATCGTCCAACCCATGCTAGCATGGAAAGCGGACGTTAAACGATGATGATGATGATGATGATGATATATATGCATATGTATGTACATATATGTATATATATATATATATATATATATATATATATATATATATATATATATATATGTATATGTATGTATATATATGTATATATATGTATATATATATATATATATATATATATATATATATATATATATATATATATATATATATATATATATATATATATGTCATATAAATATATATGTTAGCAATAATTATAATGCTGTAGAACAGTGATTCCCAAACTATGAGTCGCGATCCACTAATGGGTACAAATCAGAAGTGGTCATTTTCTCAAGTTATTTATTCGTATGTAATCGTAAAAAGGAAAAGTCTGTTTTTACCTATTTATAGAGAACTTATAAACTCATAGTAACTAACCCTCCCTCATCACCCACCCTCTCTTCTCTTCTTCTTCAGCTGTAGGTGTCACTTTAGACCCTGAACTTTGCAAGTTATAAGGCAACCTTCACTAATGCTGGTGCCATGAAAAAGAAAAAGTGTCCCTACTTCACTCTGTAAAATGGTTGCTGTTGAGAAGGACATCCATTCATAGAGACATTGCTGGAGCTGACACTTGGCTGTGACATTCTCCTCCATTTCATCAGATTCTGTTGAACTGTTTAAGCAATACCAACAAGGGAACTGGACATTAATTGATCATGATGACGGTGACGACATCACCAACAACATATATACATATACACATACATTCACACAGATACACTTGCATACACACACACACATACATACATCATACATGTATACTAATACATATAAGTATGTGTGTGTGTATATATATGTTTAATGTGTATGTGTGCGTGCATACACATACAAAAACATGCATGCATGCATATATATATATATATATATATATATATATATATATATATATCTATATATATGTATATATATATATGTATATATATATATATATATATATATATATATATATACATATATATATATATATATATATATATATATATATATATAAATATATATATATATATATATATACACACACATTTATATATATGTATATACATATACATATACATACATGTATATACTCTCACACACACATATATACGTATATATATAAATGAGAAGATAGACAGTGAACGAGAGAGAGAGAGAGAGTTAATTTAATTCTCATATTTTTCCTGTTTATTCCTTATTCTTTTAACCAAATAACCAAATATTCTAATTTCCTTCATAAATCCATTAAACGTTTTTTTCTTCTTCCTCCTTTCCTGTCTGCCAATTCCATTGAATTTGATGAACCTTCCTCTAAAACATTTCCATATTTTCGCTGCCAAACATTTTGTCAGTTAGAATTTCCTCTCTTTCTTTAATGACCTAATTTTGCCTCCTCTTTTATCCTTTTTTTTATGTTTTCAACAACATAGATCTGTTTTTTAATAGTTTCAGTCACTGGACTGTGGCCATGCTGGGGCACCACCTTGGAAGGTTTTAATCAAAGAAATCAAGTCCAGTACTCAGTTTTTTAGTCTGGTATTTATTCTGTTAGTTGTTTCTGCCAAACCAACATAAACAAACCAACACCAGTTGTCAAATGATGGTGGTGGTAGGGACTGAGTAAATTCAAACACAAAGACACACACACACACACACACACACACGATGGGCTTCTTTCAGTTTCCATCTGCCAAATCCCAAGCTTTGGTCATCCTGGGGTTACCATAGAGGGCACTTGACCAAGGTGCTCAACAACATGGCCTGCAACTGTTTCCCATTCACATGTCTTGTTTCTTCTTCTGGTTTCCCTCCTGAAAACATCCAAGAATTATGGATCCTTTGAATAAGAACCATGTTCTCATATTTTCTTCAAGATTTCTTTCGGAGTGCTACAGCTGGCCAAACCACTACAACATTCTACAACAAAATATACCATGGCATCTCATGACCATTTTTTTCTCCTCCCCCAAAATATCTATTCCAAGAATTTCTTGTTTTCAGAATAAAATCTAAGCCATCTCCATGTTTCTGCTAGAATGCTACAGCTGGCCACATCACTAAACTGTTTGTTTTGTAATGAAATGCTTCCACTGCTCCCCAACCCCAACCCCATCTCAAATCTTGTATTAAGCTGGTTCTCTCTCTCTCTCTCTCTCCCTCCTCTCCCCCTATCTTTCTATTTCTCCTTTCTCTTTCCCTCCCTCTCCCTCCCTTATCATACCTAGACATCTT
>NC_142942.1:22838542-22881042 GCF_046866305.1 Octopus bimaculoides | reverse complement strand
ACCTCAGATGAGGAGAGGCTGGGAGAAAAGCTAAATTTGCATTCTTCAGTTTGGTTTTTGTGCTGATCCTCATCACAAATTTCTGGGTAAAGACCAAAAGAGTTCAATTGTTAAGGCAAGCAACTGAAATGGGATTCCTTCAAAGAATCTCTGGAATTATATTACTCAACAGGTTGTGTAATTCAGTGATAATGGGATCTTTCCAGATTGAGCCATTACTTCTTTTGCATAAAGGGGTCACAACCCTGGTACTACAAATTTGTGATTAGAATGCCATAGGAAAGAATTGCAAATGGATTCTTCAAGTTATGCTAACTAGCAAGAGACCTAGGAATAGACGAAGAATAGGATGGTTGGATGATATAAATAACCTCTGTTGGTTGTGCTTTGGAATCTAACAGGAAAGTGTAATGGCAGCTGCTTCTGATAGGGCCCAGTGGAAGAGGTGCCTGAAGACTATCCCCACTCCCCTCCCAGGAATACTGAGAAAATGGATGGATGTATCAGAGAAAACATGTCTTTCTACCCATTATTCCAACCTCACCACCATACCACCCTTCCATGGAATCCACCCATCAATATGCTTCTAACCAAACCACAATCCTCTGCAGGAATCTGCTAAGATGTTCCATATTCTCTGTGAATGGTATTAAAGTCAATCTGATGTTTACTGTAAAGATTTATCTCAAGCTTAATCCTTCTTCTTCGTTTAATCTTCATCAGAGAAATCAATAGAATAACGGCAACCAGCTTCGGTTCTTGATGAGTTTTAACTGATGACAAACAGCTTTGGCAGTCGGCTATGGGTTGGAGATCACCTACTCTCTGTATGCACACACCCATGTGTGTGTGTATGTTTATACACATGTCTATCCTTGTGTTTATGTGTTTGTGTATCTGTGTGTGTGTGACAGTTTATTTGTGTCTCTATGAATATGTGTGTATATGTACGTTACTTTGTGTGTGTGTGTGTGTGTGTGCTACTTTGTATGTGTATATGTGTACGTGTTACTTTATATGTGTGTATATGTATGTGTGAATAGATGCATGTGCACCTGTGACTGTGTGAGTGTGTCTGTGCATGTCTGTGTGTGTTTGCTTGTGTGTCTGATGGTGTATGTGTGTGTGTGTATATGTGACTCTGATAGTGTGTGTGTGACAGTATATCAGACTTTATGTGTCTGTGAATATGTGTGTATGTGTACATGTTGCTTTTTCTTTCACACTTTCTCTTTCTGTGCATGTGTGTGTGTGTGTTTCTGAGTGAATGTATGTAACTGTTTATATATACCTACATATGTGTATGAGCCAGCCTGCATATGTATATACACATGTGTATATATTACACACAGCTATAATGGCAATAAACTGCTGTTCCTGACTCGTTATGTTGCTATAAAGGAGATGTCAATTTTAGCAATTCTATAAACTCAGACTTCAGGCTGTACTGCCAGACATTACTCACTCTTGCCTCTGACCCACCTCCCCATCTGCTATCCTCTACTGCCAGCCATCACTCACGCTCACTTCTATTCCCCCCATCAACTATGCTTTGCTGCCAGCCACCACTCACTCTCTTCCCTTGGCTCCCAATATTTTCTTCTATCAATGACCGATGCTTTTGTCAACTTCTGCTACTGACCATTGTCCTTTTCCATCTCCTTCCCACTATAATTCTCTCTCTCCCATATACTCTGGCCCCTTTCACTTGACCTCTTAAGCTTTTCAGCTGCCATCACTTTCTCCTCTGAATCAAGAATGTATTGAATTGCAAGGTCCCTTCTTCCCTAGCCCTGTTTCATTGTGAAGTGGTTGTCAATAGGAAGGGTATCATACAGTAGAAACCAAGTGGATTGACTTGTATTGGCAGCAGTCTATGGAAATAGTTGTGGTTTCCACTATGAAATTACTTGGATCAGGATGACCTGTCTGACTGGACCAGCAGGGAGAGTGGACAGAAAACAATAGCATAGGTTACATATATTATGTATCTATTATCCAATATCATTGCTGAAGATAGCGTATTTTTAAGATAGCATGTTTGCACAAATACACACACACACAAAAACTCACATCCACCCACACACACATATACATATACACACACATATACACATATATATTCATATCTATATTATATTCTTGCACTATATACATACACCTATGCATACACACGCCCACACACAATACACATACATGCACAAATATATCCCTTCATACAAATACACACACATACACCAACAGACATGTGTATATTCTTAAATCTATATTATTTTCAATAAATTCATATCAATTTAAAGCCAATATGTCAAGCTAAATTGATGAATGTTATAAAAATGGTTCTGTGGAATCGGAAAAACCATTCCAATGACAAAATGACAAAAACATAATTAGAGAATTCACGTCCAGTTGTAGACTTATTGGCCAGATTAGTTTTCAGTCTGACATTAACAAACGTCTCTGTTTAGACATGGTGATTAATTTATGAAGTTAATCTAAATGTAGACGTGACTGTGTGGTAAGAAGCTTGCTTCACAACCACATGGTCTTGGGTTCAATCCTACTGCATGACACCTTCAGCAAATGTCTTCTACTATAGCTCCAGACTGACTCAAAGCCTTCCAAGTGGCTTTCGTAGATGGAAACTGTGTGGAAGCAAATCGTACGTATACTTATAATGTGTGTAATGCAGGATAGCAAGGACGGCCCCCAGCCCCTTCTCTAACCCTGTCTCACTGTAAAGTGGTTGGCAAAAGGAAGAGTAACCTGCAGTAGAAACCAAGTCAAATGACTTGTATGGGCATCGGGCTATGGAAGTAGGGGCCGTTTCCAAAATGAATATATATATATATATATATATATATATATATAAATATGAATATCATCATCATCATCATCATCATCGTTTAACGTCCATTTTCCATGTTGGCATGGATTGGACGGTTTGACTGGGGTCTGGGAAGCCAGGAGGCTGCACCAGGCTCTATTCTGATCCGGCAGTGTTTCTACAGCTTGATGCCCTTCCTTAATGCCAAAGTGGCTGAGTTCCTTTCGAGTGTTGGGCCTCACAGAGGCAATGATTGAGACCTTTGGCATTATGTCGTGCTTGAGAAGAAGACCCATCAACCCAAGCAAAATCACAGTCATGGCAGATACTGGCATCATGCAAATGACACCCTTGCCAAAGACATGGAAAAGCACCCATTGCACTTTCAGAGTGGTTGGCATTAGGAAGGGCATCCAGCTGTAGAAAACCATGCCAAATCAGACTGGAGTCTGGTGCAGCCTTCCAGCTTACCAGTCCTGGTCAAACCATCCAACCCATGCCAGCATGGACAATGGACACTAAAGGAAGATGATGATGATGATGATAATGATGATGGTAATGATGATGACGACGTCAATGATGATGATGATGATATTTAATGTAGATGTATTATTTTTTTTTTTTATCTTTTACTTCTTTCAGTTATTGAAGAATGGGTATTATTTTTTCTTTTTGTCTGACACTTGTTCTGTTGGTCTATTTTGATGAACCACTAAGTTATGGGGATGTAAACAGACCAACATCAGTTGCCAAGCAGTGGTGAGAAACAAACACATACAGAACCACACAAACACACCGACACACACACTTATATACAAGGATGTGCTGAAAAGTTGCTGGCTTTAAGGGTATTGCAAAAGACCTGGTTGGAGGACCAACCTTCTGAGTTCTTTTACAGGGCTTAGAAAAACTGAAGGACCACTGCAATAAGTGTGTGAATCTGAGAGGAGAATATGTAGAATGAAATCATAATTAACTGATCTTCTTGTATATTCTTTTACCCAAGGCCAGGAACTTTTTGGCTCGCCTTTGTACATGTGTGTGTGTGTGTGGCTTCTTTTAGTTTCCGTCTACCAAATCCACTCCCAAGGCTTTGGCCAGCTAGGGGTTTTGTAGAAGACACTTGCCCAAGGTGCCACACAGTGGGACTGACCCTGGGTCCATGTGGCTGGGAAGCACCATATCTCTGCCCAATCACTTGTAAAACAGGAACAACAGATTTCGGAATATAAATCCTAGATACCTGTAAATAGATAGGATGGCCATAGATGGAATACTCTCAAATTTGGGTTGATCATCTATTTATTGGTATCAAGTATTACAATACTGTTTAGCCCGTGGTAGAGCAGAGAGAGGATAACATTTTTAAAAGAGTAAAAGATTGCTGTTGTTGTTGTTGCTGCTTAGTCCCACAGCAGTCTTTGATGAGTGAACCTACCATCAAAGGTGCCCCAAATTTGACCATTCCATCTCATTGTGCTTTTGGGTCTACATGATATGTGAATATTTCAGCTTGCGATAAATGACGCTCTACATTTTGGATTAGATCCTCTCTCTCTCTCTCTCTTCGCTTTCCCATGCAGAATTTTTGTGCTAAAATACACACACACACATACACACACACACACACATATATACACAGACACAGGCACATATACATACATACATAATATATATACAATTATATATATATATATATATATATACACACACACATACATAGATACGTGCATACAGACACATATATGTGTGTGTGTCTGTCTGTATGCATATATCTATGTATGTGTGTATGTATGTTTGTATGTTTGTATGCGTGTTTATCAGTATGGAAGAAGAAAGAAAACAAGAAAGCGAATTTAAATAATTGCTTTGTTTACCATAAATTGTCTTCAATTGTTGAGCCTAGAGACATCGTTTCCTTTATACAATATTTCAAACACATTGTAAAATTACACAGTGGTGCTTTTAACATATTACACCCATTTTACGGAGTGATATTTTTTCAACATGATGCACTTAGCTTTGTGGGTAAATAAGCTTGCTTCCCAGTTACATGCTTCTAGGTTCAATCTCACTGAGTGGCAACTTCAATGAGTGTTCAATTCTATATTTAAGAGATGAGGAATTATGTACATTATTTACATTTGACGGATGTTTGTCCTCATCTTCTTTGTTGTTAACGCAACGTTTCGGGTGTCTTGGGGAAATTTCGAACACACATCAGGCTTCTTTCAGTTTCTGTCTGCTGAATCTATTCTCAAGGCTTTAGTCAGGTTGAGGCTGTAGTAGAAGAAAGAGACCTGCTGAAGGCGCCAAATTGTCAGACTGAACCATGTGGTTGGGAAGCAAGCTTGTTACAACACACCTATCCCTGCACCTACAAACACACACACACACACACACACACACACACACACACACACACACATTCTAATGTCCACTTTCCTATGTTTACACGAGCAAGACAGTGTTTATTAAAGCCGACTTTCTATGGTCAGATGTCTTTCCTGTCAAAAAGCTTTTACTCATCTCCAAACAAGATAATATTTCCTTATGGTTAGACATGTTTCCACCAAATATTGGAAATGAATGACATTTAACCAATAAGGCAAAAGTGACCAGTAGAATAAATACCAGGCTTTAAAAAGATTGAAGTATTGGGGTCGATTCATTTAGCTAAAATTCCTCAAGGTGTTGCCCCAGCATGGGCGTAGTCTAATGACTGAGACAAGTAAAAGATAACAAATATATATATATATATATATATATATATATATATATATATATATATATATATTCACACACACATATTCACACAAACACACAAGTGCATTTGTGCAGATTTGCTAGTTTTAGAGATATCAGATCTGACCATGTAACTAATCAATCAAGCAAACAAACTGTGCAAGAACAGAGGCACCTTATGTTTTGGTGGTTGGGTACGTTGGCTTGGCTGACCAAAGAGTTAAGGCCAGCCCTGGCTGAGTGGTCGTTGGGGTATAAGCACACAACAACAACAATAGTTATGATAATAATAATAATGATGATGATGATGATGATGATGATGATAATAATAATGGTAAGAAATGTATTGGCAATGATATTGTTTTTATTTCACAGAAGTACCATACAGACGTAGACTCCAGAATACAATATGACGAAATACAATGCAATTACCATAATACAATAAGATATAAATGGGTGAACATATGTTGCTATGTGCACCCACATACATACAGAGAGTGAGAGAGAGAGAGAGAGAGAGAGAAACACATGCAGGCACCACGTAGTTTCATATATACACATATATATATATATTTGTATATAAATTTGTATTGGTATATTTTTATATGTATATGTATATATATATATATATATATATATATATATATATATATATATATATGTATATATGTATATGCATGTGTTTATATATATGTATATATATATGTGTGTGTATATATATATATATATATATATATACACACACACATATGTACATATATATATATATATATATATATAAATACATATACTTATATATCTTCATACATAGATGCACATGTGTGTGCATACGCACACATATATATACATAAATATATACATACATATATAACATGTATGTATGTACATATATATACATATATATATAAATACAAATCTCTCTCTCTATATATATATATATGTATGTATGTGTATCTATGTGTATGTATATGTATATATATATATGTGTATATGTGTATATGTATGTATGTATATATGCATATATGCATATATATATGCCTGTATGCAAACACATAGGCACACAGATGTAACACAAGTCGCTAGAATAAACATTAGTCTGCACAAGAAGCTGAAACAAAACAACGAAAAACTCATGCAAAACACACAGTGCTTGTTTCAAATTAGCTTATCAGTTGCCTCGGTCGCCGTAGAGACGGGAATTTATGGAGATTATTGACTAAATAAATAGAGAAAAATCATGAATAAAGACAAAAGAATGAAGAGGAAAATGACAATTTCTCTCTCTTTTGCTCTCGACGAATTTTTTCTCTTGGAACTCTTTAAATGGTAACAACTTGACCTGCAGATATGGAGACACTGTTTAGAATGAAGGAGACGGTTACTATTATCAATGGAATATATAGACACCAGCTGTATGTATATATATATATATATATATATATATATATATATATATATATGTGTGTGTGTGTGTGTGTGTGTGTGTGTGTGTGTATATATATATATATGTATATATGCATATATACATACATACATACATGCATATATATATCATCATATATATATATATATATATATATATATATAATGAATGGATATATTGACAGACACCTTATATAGATGTTAACTGGATATAGAGGTAGTCACTGAGTGTATACAGATGATGGTTAGATATATATATAGACAAGTGTTTAGATGATGGTTAGATATATATATAGACACGTGTTTAGATGATGGTTAAATATACTGACACTTTGAGGTGAGACATTGACTTGATTTATAGAGACAGGCATCGCGTACAGATTATCCATTGTATGTTATAGACAAATTCTGGTGTGTGGTAAGAAACTTACTTCCCAACCACAAGGTTCTGGGTTCAGTCCCCACTGTGTAGCACCTTCGGCAAATGTCTTCTGCTATAACCTCAGGCTGAATAAAACCATGTGAGTGGATTTGATAGATGGAAACTGAAAGAAGCCCATCGTATATATATATATATATATATTGATACACATATGTGTGTGTGTGCCTGCTGGAGAGGTGGGATCTTTATCTTTGTGTTTGTCTCCCACCACCATATCATAACCGGTGTTGGTGTGTTTATATCTCCATTAGTGGTTTGTCAAAAGCGATCGATAGAATAATTACCAGGTTTAACGAAAAGTAAGTCCTGTATAATAACTGAGAGTCCAATATTTCCTGCAGAAAGAGACAGCCATTCCTCAACAGGTTCACTCAGCCCTTCATGGGACTACAAGGAATCTATTACCTCCATGATAGTCAAGAATTCCATAGAATCCCTGTCGAGACAATCAACTAACATTTGGGATTTTGTTCCATCAAGGCTTGCAGGACATCCTTGCCAAGCTCTACAAATCTTCCAGGACAAGGCTCATCTTCTTGGCTGTAGTTTCTGGCTTGGAATTTCTGGAACCACCTTTGACACTGGCTCAAGACTATTGTCTGATCCCCATATACTGCATTAATATTCCTCGCACTTTCCATTGCATTGTTGCCTTTATTGAACTCATAAAGTGAAATATACCAAATATACTCCTTTATCACTTCCATTGTAGCTTTGAAAAAATAACTGCTAAAATCGAACTGCACTCTTCAAAACTTGCACTAAGAATAAGGGTATGTTAAAATTACTACCTGCTTTTTATAGCAAGATGATGCAGGCAGTTTATTCCATCCCCCTCCAACTTTTAGTTCATACAATTGAAAAAACCGCATTATTTATATTTTCCAAGTATAATGTACTTTCTGGACCAAGAATTGAACCTATGACCGTGTCATCAAAAGCTCAGTTGTCTAACCACTTGGCTAGTTGTCTTCTTGGTCTTTGAGTGAATCTAACTGGCATTGAATATGTGCAGCAGAGTGGAGTGAGGATGTGAAAGGAGGGAAAAAGAAAAGAAAGAAGGGTCTTTTTTTTTTCTAAAGAAAATCAATTCTACTTCTCAGGCTACACACACACATATAAACACATACACACACATATAAACACATATGTACATATACATACATGCATAGAAATGTGTGTTTGTATATATATATATATATATATATATATATATATATACACACACTCATACACCCACACACGTACATAAATATGTTTAATCATGTGAAGTTTACTCCTCCGCCCCCTCCCCCTCCTCTTCCTCTCCCTCCTCCTCCCCTGTATTTCAAATATTGTTTGTTTTCTCAGTGTTTTTCCATTCCATTTGCAATGTGAAGACATTTTACATATGTTACAGATCTTTATCTCCCAACATTGAAGAGCTGCACACGCTCTGTCCATCCTCCCCCTCCCCCTCTTTCTTTTCTCTCCATTTCCATTTCACTCTCCTTATATTCTCTCTCTCTCCCTCTCTCTCTCTCCCTCTCTCTCTCTCCCTCTCTCTCTCTCCCTCTCTCTCTCTCTCCCTCCCTCTCTCTCCCTCTCTCTCTCCCTCTCTCTCCCCCTCTCTCCCTCTCTCTCTCTCCCTCTCTCTCTTTCACTACAGTGGACATCATTTTTACATACTGACTGATGTCTACAGCTGATATAGTAGACATAGTAGTAGTAGTAGTAGTAGTAGTAATAGTGGTGGTGGTGGTGGTGGTGGTTGTTATGGTGATGGTACTAGCTGTACCAGTGGTGATTGTGGTTGTGTTGGTAGTGGTGGGGGCCTGAAGTGGCGGGGGGTGGGGGGTGAAGGTGCTAGTTGTGATGGTATTCATAGTAGTAGTGGTGATGGTGGTGGGAGTTGTGGTGGTAGTAGCGGTTGTGGTGGGAATTGTAACTGTAGTAGTACAGGTGGAGGTAACTTTAGTGGTAGTAATACTGAAGGTGGTGATGATAGTTATAGCAATATTAGTGGCAGCAGCAGCAGCAGCAGCTAGTAGTAGTAGTAATAGTAGTAGTAGTGGTGGTGGTGGTGGTGGTGTGGTGGTGGTGGTGGTGGTAGTAGTAGTAGTAGTAGTAGTAGTAGTAGTAGTAGTGGTAATATTGGTTGTGGTGGTGGTGGTGGTGGTAGCAGTGGTAGGAATAGTAGTAGTAGTAGTAGTAGTAGTAGTAGATATGGTGGTGGTGGTCGGCAAAATGTTTCATTAGTTGACCAAAAGAGAGTGGACAGTGCGTCCGATTTTTGTAGCTCCTCATCCCAGACTCACGAAATTAATGTGGCTTATATTCGTTTGACATTTATTGCTTGGCATCTTTTAGTTGGACATCCGTAGGTCAAGATCTGTTAGCAGAGCAGCTACATCTTGTTAATTAATGAGTATTAATAGATTAACTTTTGTGTATTGAATATCTGTTGATGGACATCTGTTGGTTGAATAATTGCAGGTCGATGCCCGTTTGTTAAACATTTGTTGATTTACATCTGGAGGTGGACGTCTGTTGGTTGAAAGAGCTTACATCTGTAGATTGACAGCTATTAGTTTATTATCTGTATATCTCGGAGGGAGGGAGAGAGAGAAAGGGAGAAAGAGAGAGACAGACAGATAGACAAGTAGGTTGATGGAGAAAGAGAGAAAGGAGAGAGACCGACAGAGAGACAAACAGAGAGAGAGAGAGAGAGAGAGAGAGAGAGAGACAGAGTGGAAGACAGAGACAGAGAAACAGAGAGAGAAAGAGACAGACAGGCAGATAGACAGACAGAGAAAGAGAGAAAAACAGAGACAGATAGAAGGATAGATTCACTGACAGAGAGACAAAGAGAAAGAGTGAGATAGACAGACAGACAGTGAGAGAGAGAGAGAGAGAGAGAGAGAGAGAGAGAGACAAAGACAGCAGGCGAGTCAGAGACAGAGAAACAAGGAGAGAGGCAGATAGACAGACTAACAGAGAAAGACAGAGACAGAGAGAGAGAGAGATAGGTTGATGGAGAAAGAGAGAAAGGAGAGAGAAAGAGAGTGTGTATGAGTGAGAAAGAGATTGAGAGAGAGAGTGTATGAGTGAGAAAGAGAGAGAGAGAGAGCGAGAGAGAGAGAGAGAGAGAGAGAGAGAGAGAGAGAGAGAGAGAGAGAGAGAGAGAGAGGGTCAGCTACAGACAATATGAATCGTTAAGGAATGACTGAGGCTGTCAAGGAACTTGGAAGTGGAAAAACATGTTTGGATGTGAAACATTTAAAAACACAGATTGGGTTAAAAGTGATGAGGGGAGGCAAATGCGAGGGAGGAAGAATATGCATTAATGATATATAAATAAGTAGATCAATAGTCTTATATTTATAAATAATTTGGAAGTTATTGTTATATTTCGGAAGAGACATACCTATAAAACCCATTCACCTGTTGTTGTTTTAGTATACTTTTTTTTTTTTCCAAAGAAAAACAACTGTTTGGGGTTGAGGGGAGGAGAAGGTGAAAAAGGTCAACTGTTTATCAACATTTGCGAGTTAGATATTTGTAGGTCAACATGTGAACCTAAAGAGAAAAGGGTTGCATGGAAAGCAAGAGTCTCACCGAGTTGTGTCTCTGCTATTACATGACTCCACTGTAACCGTTGATTGTAAACCGATATGGGTCTGGCAAGCTGCCTCAGAAGCCAGAAAAAGCGAAGCTGATAAGCAGGTCATCTTTAGAAACAGGAAGGAACAACAGCACAGATCAACGTGTGTTTGGTGAAATTCTATGCAAACAACAAAAGGAAAGAGTGCTTGTCGGTTTTATGCCTCTTCCGAAATATAACAATATTGGTCTCAATGCAAAGCTTCATATTAAAATTCTTGCAAAACTAATTGAAATTTGAGTAATTTGAAAATGTAGCGGAGATTTGAACCCTCGTCACTAGATACTCGATTGGGCACCAAGAGTGAGACACCACAGTTTCATGGGATTGATCTACCAGCCGACCAATCACCATGAAGCTTGCTTGAATGTTCAGGAATTTACCCTCTTGTCACCATATTTAAACCGATTGGTGACTAATTCACCAAGCAGAATGTTGAGAGCAGCCAACTGATTCCCATGCCTCACCTCAAAATGAACTCCGGCACTTGAAGAAACAGCTACGGTCTTTTGCGCAGACAGACCGATTCTGGACATTCACATAATATCCTACAAGTAGCTTCTACGGACGCAGCGTGATTTTTCTCTCTTCCCAGACGGCAACCATTATTAATACCTTATCATTGTAAATAGCCACCAACATCAAATATATTATGTCCGGCCAAATATATTAAAGTTAAAGGTAATGAGTTTGCTTTAGTTATTCTACACACAGCTTTCTTGCAAAAAAAAAAAAAAAAAAAAAAAAAAGGGTCCAGCAATGATACGATCTCTGTGACAGAAGCAGCATGCCATGACAAAAGTATTGGAGGAAAAGTACATACAGAATAATTCTATGAAACGATACACCAAGAAGGATATTCTCCAAAAATTTCTATTGTCTGGTTTTAAAGAAATTATCTCCCTTGTTTGTTATTTTCAGATATCCTAGAGAGTTCGATAATTTCTTTTGATTGAAATTATTCAACTCATTAAAGTACATGTCACGATATCTTTCTGTATTGTGTAGTAAACTTAATAGAAAATATAAAACGTGCAACAACATTTTCTGAATATTTGTTCTGATGCAGAACTTTAACGAAACCACGTGTCTATAACTGATAAACAAATTAGACTCAAATAAACAACTTTAATTCTATAAACAAAAAAGTATATTTAATCCTTGGTTGAAAATAATATTAAAGTTTAAAATCTTTGAGATAATATTTGTGTATGACAAGGGGCAGGGTGCAATTTATAATTTAATTAATTCTTTAAGATGAATTATAGTCAAAATTATCATTACTCTCCCTGCTATGAATACCATTTTTAGAATTAAACATATTTTGAAAAACTATTCAAATCTTTATTTTCCAAACGGATTTCATCCCCAATCGTCATTAGGTGTCTTGTTCTTAAATATTTTACACATTGCTGGAATAAATTCAAACAAACTACGGCCAGTAGCGATCTTATTGTCCACCAGGTCATCAAGACCCATGTACAACTGATGTCACATCTTGAAGTTATACGCATCTTTCACTAAAGGCAGCCATATTAAGTCAATGTCAGCGATAGTTTTACTGATTAAATTTTCAATAAGTGTTATATATACAGCTTCTTTAATTTTTCAAACTTTCTATTGTGTTTCTGTGTCCATTATGGAAATTTAATTGCGTGGAGGCGAATGATGATTTCCTATCCCACGCCACACAATGGCTACCATAAGTTTCAAACAATTTATATATTTTAAAAATTTCTTAATCATGTCGTCTGAGAAAAGAATGGAATGACTAAACTTGTATTATTTAATTCCTCATTAAATATGATATAAAAAATATCCTTTAGTTATACATGGTAATATCTTTGCCTTATTTTAATTTGTTTTAATCTTTTGTCCTGCTAAAGTATTCAAAACACCATTGTATTTATAAGCAGAAGTGAAAAAAACATTATTATTAGCATAAACAACAGTTTACTATTGAACGAAATAATATATTCATAGATCGATATCCAATGCTATATCCTTTTCACCCAATGATTTTTACGACATTTGCGAGGCATGGATACAATCAAGCATTGGCATCATAAAATGGTAATTTGTTTTCAAGAGTCTTTGAACACACTGGACAGATGGTTGAGATTCAACGCTTTCTATGCTTTGATGTCATGATTGATTTCATCCCAGTTCGATCGAAGAACTGAGCAGGCCGGGATATTAACTTAATAATTTGATCGGAAATAAACTGCTTGACTTAACGTTCGGTGATCTTGGGATTGTTATCATGCACCAGGATCAATTTGAGCGGTAAATGGTGAGAGAGAAATATGGAAAATAGATTGACGTCTCTTTCCCTGTCTTTGAGCAGTTCTTAACCCATCGTATCGATGATTCAATGAATAAGATCAAGATATTGACCTGAGAAGCCCCTCCACACCATTACTACACAACTTCTTCCTTCCTTCTCAGTGTGTGTTCTGGAAATGTCTGAAGTTCAGTTTCTTGTCAGGACAATGTCTCACTTAGACTCTGCAGCCAGTTCTACACTGCTGAAATTTAGATTTGTCCCTTTATTTCACTAAACCCCACTCGGTAAGCACCCAGTTTATGTAATTCCAGGCAAATTTAAGGCACACTTTACAGTTCTCCATAGAAACAAATGCTTTGTTTGTTTGTTTTTATTTTTAGCTACAGACTCACCTATTTCGTCAAATTACTCAAGTTGTGTTGCTGATAGGTTGCGAACTGGGAAAGTCGTTATAGAATAGGGCAGAATGCCTCGCATTATCGATTTCGGTTCTTTTGTGTTCCAAGTTCAGATCCTGCTGGCGTCACTTTTACCTTTTATCATTTCAGAGTCGATAAAAAAAAGTAAGAAACAAGGGTGGCAGATTGGCAGGATTGTAAGAATGCTGCACAGGGAACCTTGTGGTTGTTGTTACAAAGCTTTGGGCTCTGAGTTCAAACACACCATTACCGGTTTAACAGCACCACCTGGTCATTTAGGTGCCTTTTGCAGAGTTCACCCTGATGCAAATATTTGGGACAGGTCACTAGTTTCCTCACTTCTTTCCACCAGTTTTGAAGGTCTGTAAGAGTTAAAGGGCACTGTTTTCTTCTTGACCAGAAGACCAGAAAAAAAAATAGTTATCGTCAACAATCTGAGTCTGTTGCGCATGTGCAGATATCAACTATAGTTGACATTTTGCTTTTGCACTTTAACATCTCTTGGAGATGGTTTTTATGGAATTGGCATATCTGGGGAAGTCATGGTAGATGCCAGTGACCAACACCCAGGAATATTTAGACCAATTCCGATGCAAAAGGACATTCCTGTAGGATTATCGTGTCTTTGCTTTGTTTAAGAGTATAAGGTGTGACTTGAGGGAGATTTGGCTATGGTGTCCAACCCCAGTCAGTAGAGGACCATAGACTCTTAAGGATAGAGTTGACAGCTTCTAGCTCCTTGTCTCTTCAACCTAAACACTCGTTTCAATATAACCCCCTTCACCTTCACCTTCACCATTGCCTCCACCACCACCTGTCATTTAAAACCAAACTCCTTACCTGTATTTTAATTAATGTCAGTTGATATGGCAGATGAGTGGCTGCCCCTACCAGCTGGGTTAGGGTTTAGGGTTTTATGTGTGTGTATCGTGGCACGTGCCGATGCGTCTATATATACAAGCATATATATTCTTTTCTACTCTAGGCACAAGGCCCGAAATTTTGGGGGAGGGGGCCAGTCGATTAAATCGACTCCAGCACGCAACTGGTACTTAATTTATCGACCCCGAAAGGATGACAGGCAAAGTCAACTTTGGCAGAATTTGAACTCAAAACGTAAAGATTGACGAATACAAGCATATTTATTCTTGAAC
This sequence comes from Octopus bimaculoides, assembly GCF_046866305.1. Taxonomy (NCBI): domain Eukaryota; kingdom Metazoa; phylum Mollusca; class Cephalopoda; order Octopoda; family Octopodidae; genus Octopus; species Octopus bimaculoides. Next base: position 22,866,103 of record NC_142942.1, on the reverse strand, counting down.
AAGAATATCATTGGCAGTAACTTTGAAGTTTCGGACTGCCCGAAGATGGCTTAGCTGGACCAACACTTCGAAGTTACTGTCAAAAATATTCTTGTTTAAGAATAATTTATAAAATTTGTACTCAACAAATGTAGAGATTAAACCCATGAGATTAATGTAAAATTGTCGTTTTTTTTTATAACTGAACATAATCTCTCTCTCTCACACACACACACACATGTGCACGTGTGTGTGTGTGTGTGTGTGTGTGTATGCCTATCTGTATGTCAATGCATGTGTCTATGTATCTCTATATGTGTATCACTCTATGTAACTGAGTCTGTGTGTATGTCACTGTGTGTACCATAGCATCTCGTTTCGTTTGTGTGTGTAGGCGTGTGTGTGTGTGTGTGCATGTGTTTGTGTCACTGCACGTGATTCTTGTGTGTACATGTGTGTGTGTATGCGCGCGTTTAATATCGTGTAGATGTTGATGATGATGGTGGTGGCGGTGGTGACAGCTTAATTAAACTGTTGTTGTTGTTGTTGATGTTGATTAGCCCCAGGCTAGCCCTGAACGAGAGCCCCTATGATCAAAGCCATCCCAACCGGGTGACCAACCTGGTTTATCTTTTCATTGTCTCCTTGCAGGGAGTCCACGACCCTCCCCCCCATTGTACAATATCTGTTTCCCTAAGTTGTTAGGATGTGATTTGTGTGAGATTTAGCTGCTCTTACTAGCAGGTAGAACAACCATAGACGAGATCCTTAATTGAGCACAGGTGGTGATGGTGATGGTGATGATGCCAACGTTGGAGGTGGTGATGATGATGATAACGATGGTGACGGTGGAGTACTTGGTTATGCTAGTAGCGTAACAGTACTGGTGATGGAGGTGGCGGTGGTGGATGTGATCGTTGTAGTAGCAGCAGCAGCAGTAGTAGTAGTGGTAGTAGTAGTAGCAGCAGGGGCAGCGATAAAAATGGTGTTGCCAGTTGTGTTGTTATTGTTGGTGGTGATGGTGGTGGTGGTGGTGGCGATGGTGGTGGCGGCGGTGTTGGTTGTAATGGAAGGGATAGTGGTTGTGGTGATGGTGGCAGTGTTTGGTGGTAGTAGTAGTGGTGGTGGTGGTGGCGGCGGCGGCGTTACAGTTCTCACAGATCGATAGGACCAGATACAAAGAGCAGCAACATCAGCAGCATGCATCGGTAGTAGTAGTAGTAGTAGTAGTAGCAGTATCTACAAACAACTAAAACAACAGCAGGGGTAATAACGGCATCATCATCATCAACAGCAGCAGCAGCAGCAATAGCTGCAGCAAGAAGAGCATCAGTGATAAGTGCATCAACGGCAGCACCGGGATATGCAGCAAGTGGAGCAGCAGGGATAAGTGCATTAACATCAGCAGCAACAGCAGCAACGACAGCTGCAATAGTTGCAACAATTAGAGCAGAGCAGCAGCAGCAGCAGCAGCAGCAGCAGCTGTGAGATTAATTACAAAATGCTGCACATCAACAATTAGTAAATTTCTGTTGATTATTGTTGTGATTGTTTTCTGTTATCCAGAACCATTTTCGTTGATGTATTTGGATTAAGAAAAAAAGAAGCAATTGTCAGCTGACGAGCCTGGGGATCGAACGTGTTTACAATTGCAGCCGTCGGTTGAGTTAGATACGATTTGGATGGGACCACTTCTGAAGAAGGCAAGAGATGTACCGTACAGGTAACCTGTCTGGGGAGACGGGTGAATAGTCAGTTATCTGCCATTACAGAGAGAAAGGAAAAAAGAACCAATGTGAACGAGTGAGGGGGCAACGGAGAGTTGCCGTGCAGATAGCACGATGGATTGGACGGACGTATAGTCTGATATTCTCCAATAGGGATACAAGAGACATTTGTAAGAAAACATAGAAAAACAATAAGGAATCATGTTATCGTGCAGATAGCCTACTACAGTAGCCGGGCATCTTCGTGCAGATAGCTCACTTTGGAAACGAACGTATAACCAGTCTCCACTAGAGAGAGAGAGAGAGACAGAAAGACAAAAGTGTGCGTGTAAGAGGAGAGCAACTGTCGTGCAGATAACTCGCTAATGTTAACGGGCGTATAGCTAGTCAGCCTCCACAAAAGAGACATCTTGATTGTTCTCTATATATTTGTTGTTATTATTGTTTTTCTAATCTTTTATTGTTATCAGTTATTATCTGTTATTGTTATCATTGTTATCTGTTATTTTGACAGCTTTCTATTCGATATTTTAAAGACTGGTTTCTTCCGCGAAAAAAAAAAAATTTATACATTAATTTTAAACATTAATTTTTGCGTATATATATATATATATATATATATATATATAAATATACATACATTTACATATCATTGAATTCTTCAATATATGTGTGTTTAATGGAGCTGTGATGCAAAAAGAAGACAAAAATATCTGAAATTCAAATGAACTAACAATCGAAATAATTTCACAAAATGTGACTGTTTCAATTTTAGAAAGAACCAATTTTTGGAGAAATATTTGATAATTTCACGAAAATTTATTGAATGAAAAAAATTTCAAAAATAAAAGACTCGTATCTATTAGAAAATCAAATTATATAATGAACTTTATTGAATTTTTAACCGAGGAGAATATGGAACTGTGTATGTTTACACGGGGAAAAAGTGGAATAGGAGCCATTTAACCAAAAGGTAAAAAAAAAAAAAAGGAATTATGGAAAACAGAGAGAAAAAATGAAATAATGCGATAAAAAGAAATAATAATCCAAAAGGAAGTATGTGGAAAATGCCATATTGAAAATGTGCAATTTCATATGTGCATTCTTTTGATGTTGTGACGAATTCTGCATTACTGCAGTTGGCTGCAATGAGCAAGAAAGAATGTAGAGCGAATGTGTTTCATATTCATCAATGAAAACGAGTTATCGTCTGCTGAAATGTTGAGTGTGAGCATGAGTGTGAGTGGCGTTTGTAGGAGGTTGTGTGCAGCAACAGCAGCAGCAATAACAGCAAGCAACCTGCTACCATGGCTACAACAGCAGCAGCAACAGTAGTTTTCTGCCTTATTGACCATTATAATCACCACCACAACTACAATTATCATTATCACCAATATTATCTTCATCATTATCATCAACATCGCCGTCGTCCATCTTAGCTATCACAGTTGACACACAAACACACACACACCTCCATTTCATCTCATCATCGTTACAAGACAATCCGCTGCCGCCACCACCGCCGCTGCGCCGCCTCCCGCCTCAGCTGAGTGCCTCTACTCACGATAACAAATAATAATAACATTATTAATAATAACAACAATAATACGATATATTTGATTAAAAGAAAGCTTAATAATAATCAAAAACAAAAATCAAACAAATAATACGAATAAAATTAACAACTAATAAAAACAAAGACAAAAAACTACTCTGTGTGTGCGTGTATATGTATATATTTTGAGGGCATTGCACGTGCACATAAACTGAGTATTTGTGTGTGTGTGTGTCACAAAACTTAGGTATGTGATGTGACAGTGTGTATGCATGTGTATGTCTGTGTGTGTTTAAGGCTATAACCACGTAGATTTCTCTTTAAGTATACACGTGTTGTGTGTGTAAGTAAAATGCATGTGTGGTCCTTCAAATGCGTGTGTAGGCCCGCTAATGTAGTAAAGTACAGAAGTTCCCGCTGGCCAATCTCTCCGTTATAACGGTGGTGATGATGATGATGATGACGAGGTTGTCAATGGCGTGATTGAGAGAGAAAAAGAAAAATATATATTGCATCAAAAGAAAGCAACTGAGCTCGCTAGCAGACGAGCAGCATCTCAGATAAGGAAAGAGACATCAGGACACTCCCCCGCCTCCCGCTCCGATTTTCTTTCCCCTTTGGCACCGTCTCTTCTTCTGAGCACATCAGACGGAAGATTGACATCAATCACATCGGACCTAACTACACACACACACACACACACACGCACACACGCACACACACGCACACGCGCACGCACATGCACACATATATTATAGATACATACACACGACACACATATAAATGTATAGATACAAACACATATAGGCTTATACAAATATATATATATATATATATATATATATATATAAATAGAAATACACACATGTAAAACAGGCGTTGTGTCGGCGTAAGGCGATATTGACCGCCGCACGTAAGTTACGCCTGCACACCTGCACTCACACTCTCACTCAGAGCTCTCACTCTATATATGAGAGTGTGGTGTGTCTCGGGCAGTATCCGCAAGCAGGTGACACAAAACGTTCAAGATGACGGAGACAGCAACAATACTTGCTCCTGGCAAGGAAAAAAATTTATTACCAACAGCAGCTTCGGATTTATCTGCACTTTTCTCCCATCGTTCATTTATCTTAATGTCTTCTTCACTGTAATCATGTTCCCATCTTTATCAATGATGTCGATGGTTTGAAATTGTCCCACCTCGCTCCATCTTTTTTACACACATACATCTATCGATATCTATCTGTGTGTGTGTGTGTGTGTGTGTGTGTGAGTGTGTGAGTGTGATTTGTGTGTGTATGAGTGTGTGTGTGTGTGTATGTATATATGTATGTACCTTTATTAGTATGTGTGTATGTGTTTGAAACACTGTCTCACTCTTTCTCTTTCTAATGGTGTGTTAAATGGTTTAGTATACATGTACTTTAAGTTCATCGTCTCATAGACTGTCAATCCTTTTGTGTGTAAGAGATAAAGAATTACGTGTATATATCAATATATATATTACATATATATTTCATAGATTCGTGTGTATATGAGCTCCATGTGAGATTCGAAATAGACATCTAGATAGACACAGACGTACACTCATGCATATTTAAATGTGTGTGTACATATAAAAATTTGTAAACCACCGGACTTTATATCTATATATATATATCTAAATATATATATATATATATAATTATATACACGTACACATAGTGACTACACAAATATTGTCTGTGAATACCATATTTTTAATCTTTTATTTAAATCAGTTGAGTGTAAAACAATAGCATACCAGACGACATTTGATGGCAAAACAGAAGATAAAAAGAAAGCGAAAGAGGAAAAAAAAAAGAAAAAGGAACAGGGCCAAGGGCTTCGTTATCGATGAGGAATTTCAACGAATTATTCCTTTAAAGACCTAGGAGAAATATTTCAGTGATTTCGGAGGAGAAAAATAATCAAGTAAGCAATTTAATTTGGAAACGATTTAAAGGGAACAGATTAAAGTAAAGCGTGAGTGCGTGCGTGAGTGAGTGAGTGTGTGTGTGTATATATATATATATATATATACATATATATATATATATATATATATATAAGTAGATCGGGTGGTATAGAATAAATATATATATATATATATATATATATAGTTATATGTATTTATGTATGCATGGTGTAAAATAGACAGAAGCATAGTGAATGTGAAAGTAGAGAAACCAAGTTAACGATAGAGATAACTATATATATATATATACATATACACATACAAATATATAAGGGTTGTGAGTGAACTTAGAAAGAGAAAGAGCGAGAGCAAGCCACACACACGCACATACACCATCACACATAAAACTACATATATAAACACACCGACACACACAGAGACGTATATATTTACACAAATATACATGCACACATAAAGGCACACATCTTTATATGTATATGTATATACATATACACATATATGGTTACACGAGCAAATACTCACACCTCAGAGAGAGAAAGAAAGAGTAAGATTGTGAGATATAGACAAAAAATACAAAGCGCCCCACGAGCAGGGGTAAACATTAGGTGTCTAATATGGGAAACGAAACCAGCCAGCCTGCGTCGAATGCGACTACCCCAGCATCGGAAGGTCACTCGGTGTACTCTTTCGGATCGGTCCGTCGATCGTCGGCGGCGTCGAGCCAACACTCATCCCCTGTCGAACCCCCTCAACCGGATCTTAGTCACCTGACAGAGGACGAGATCGCTCAGATTCGATCCGTCATCGACAGAGCCAAACAAATACAAATGGACGAGACCACACGAGTCAGGTAAGTGGATCTTCACTCTATTTTCTGCCACTCTGTTCATCTACCTACCTATCTATCTATCTCTATCTATCTATCTCTATCTATCTATCTCTATCTATATATCTATCTATCTACCTATCCATCTATCTATCTATCTATCTTCCTGTATGCCTATTTACCCATTTATCTATCTATCTACCTGTATAACAATATATCTATCTAGTTACATATCCACCCATCCATGCTTCCATCCATCCATTCATCTATCTACCTATCTATCTATCTTTCCATTTCTCTCTCTCTCTCTCTCTCTCTCTCTCTATCTGTGTATATATATATATATATATATATATATATTCAGTCGTTGATAGTGTGTGGGAGAACGCATTGCATTGCTCCATTTACCAATTCCATAAACATCACCACATCACGTCCGTCTCTACCTGCCAATTTCTTCACAGAATCTTAACCTCATTAACAAATCTTCATTAACACTTATTATAATTGCCGCTTTGACATCTGCAGGAGAAGCAGCTGCTGCTACTCCTGCTGCTACAACTACCGTCACCCTCACTAATGTTACTACTTCCACCACCACCACCACCACCACTATAACACCACCATTATCACCACACCAACTCTACTACTACTACTAATACTTCTACTACTACTACGACTACTACTACCACCACCACCACCACAATCACCACCTTCACCACCATTATCACCACACCAACTCTACTACTACTACTACTACTACTACTACTGGTAGTAGTAGTAGTAGTAGTATTCCTATACTCAGTGTTGTTACCTGTAGGGAGAGGCATTTGAAACTGCCACCTTCACGTTTGCACATTTATATCAGCCGTGGAATAAGTCGAACATCGAATGGGCGGAGGTTTATACACACAACAATTAATATACTTATATTCACAGACACACACATATCTATATACACTACTCACACATGTGTATGTATATATACACAAAATTGAAGTAAAAATTCTGATATACATACTTATTATTTATGCGTATACAGACATATAAGTATGTTAATTGTGTCTAGGCATACACACACATAATCACATATACGTTCATATATATTTTTACATGTATGCATGCATGTATATTTATGTGTGTGTGTGTGTGTGTGTGTGTACACTCATACATACATGCATGCACACACATATATATATATATGTATATATATATGCACACATATATGTATGTATATATATGCTTGTGTGTATGTATATATATAAATATATATATATATATTATACACACACACACACGCATATACACACACACACACACATATATATGCATATATATATATATATATGTGTGTGTGTGTGTGTGTGCATATATATGCACACACATCTTCACTGCTTTAACGTTCCCTTTTCCATGCTTGCATGGGTCAGATGGAATTTGTTGAAGCAGATTTTCTACGGCTGGATGCCCTTCCTGTCACTGACCCTTGCCTGCTTCTGAACAAGGTAATATCTTCTCCCCATGGTCAGATGTGCTCTTTCCAGAAGACTGGAAAAGGACAGCCTTGCTTGTAAAACGATGATTCTCATTTACAAACATCACATGATGTCTAGACATGGATAGACACGAACACGCACACATACACACACATATATATGTACATATACATACACACATAGATATGTATATATATGTATACACACACACACACATTCTTTTATTCTTTTATATGTAGCAGTCATTTGACTGCAGCCATGCTGGAGCATCACCTTGAAGGATGTTAGTGGAACAAATCGACCCCAGGATTTATTTTTTAAGCCTAGTACTTATTCCATTGGTCTGTTTTGCTGAACTGCTAGGTAACAGGGACATGGGCTCATTAACGTCAGTTGTTGAGCGGCCATGGGGCGGTTATAAACACAGACATAAAGGCACACACACATAGATATGCACATATATATGACGGGCTTCTTTCAGTTTCCATCTACCCAGTCCACTCAAAGGCTTTGGTTGGCCCATGGCTATGGTAGAAGACACACGCCCAAGGTGCCATGCAGTGGGACTGTGCCCGGAACCATGTGGTTGGGAAGCATGCTTCTTACCACATGGCCATGCCTGTGCATGTGTATAAATATATGTGTGTGTGTGTGTGTGTTATGAATGATGGGCTTTTGTTTCCATCTACTAAAACATACACACAGGGTACCATACAATAGAATTGAACCCAAGAACACATGGTTACGAAGTGAAGTTGTTAATCAAAAAGTCACACTTGCACCTATACATATGTCATCATCATCATCAGCATTGTTTTAATGTCCACTTTTCCATGCTGGCATGGATCAAATTTATTGATGCAGCTTGTCTTTGGCTGGATGCTTTTCCTGTCACCAACCCTTGTTTCCAAGCAACGCAATATTTTCCCACGACCAGGCAATGTTTGCAGTGAATGTTGGAAATCAATGTCAAGCATTTACAACAATCATGTGATATCAAGACAAGGTGAAGCAAAGGCACACATGCTCACACTCACATACATACATACATACACACACACACATACATACATACATGAGGATATAGTAAATGACATTTGCCCATGGTGCCATGCAGTGGGACAGAACCTTGGCCCATGAGGTTGGGAAGAAAACATCAGCCAAATGGTTAAGTTGCTACCTTCTTCACAATCCCAATGATTAGGTTTGATTTTCCTTTCATTGCTCTGTCACTGAGTCAAGCAGATACTTTCCTGGAAGTCTTTAATTAACTTGAAGATTTTGTCATTCATTGAATCAAACAACTGAATATTGGTTGTCGAAATCAATAAATATTATATATATAATGAGTATTATATATACAATTGTTATATAAGATGAGTCGATGTCAGTGTTACCTGACTGGCTCCCCATGCCAGTGGCACGTAAAAAACACCATCTGAATGTGGTTAATGTCAGTGCTACCTGACTGGCTCCTGTGCTGGTGGCACGTAAAAAAGCACCCACTACACTCTCGGAGTGGTTGGTGTTAGGAAGGGCATCCAGCTGTAGAAACCTTGCTAGATCAGATTGGAGCCTGGTGCAGCCTTCTGGCTTGCTAGTCCCCAGTCAAACAGTCCAATGCATACCAGCATGGAAAGCAGACATTAAACGATGATGATGGTGATGATAATGATGATGATGATAACAATGATATTAAACAAATTGTTAAAAACCTACAGTATGCAAATTAGTAGCTCCAGTTCTCTGAAGTTACTGGATTTGTTGCATATATAGACAGATTAGCTGCTTATTTCTCTAGGATTAGGCTAGTGAGGTAAACACCACTGATAAGACCCCAATAAGGTCTGAAAATCAACTAAGGTTGTTCATCTTTTTTTTTTTTCTATGAAGAAATAGTTAAATTTTCTATGTTTGCATATCTATCATGTATGTTTGTGATCAATATATATATATATATATATATATATATATATATACATATATATATATATATATATATATAGAGAGAGAGAGAGAGAGAGAGAGAGAGAGAGAGAGGTCTTATTAATTTATAAGTATATATTAATTTACATAAACTTTAATATATTAATCAATTTATATATGTATACATATGATCTATTAATGTGTGTATAACATGTGTCCATACATACACACACAACTATATTTATTTATATCAATATGATATCTATATAACCACAGGTGTAGGTGTGTCATAAAAATTATTTTCCAAAAGACATCACTGCAGGTTCAGTCCCACTGCATGGTAACTTGGGGAAGTGTTCTCTAGTATAGTCTTGGGTCAACCAAAACTTTTTGAGTGGATTTGTCAACAGAAATTGGAAGAAGCCCATTGTGTGTGTCTGTATATATATATATATATATATATATATATATATATATATGTATGTATGTGTGTGTGTGTGTGTATGTATGTGTATATATATATATATATATATATATATATATATATATATACATAAATACATACACATGTACCCATATGTGGGTGTGTATGTTACTGTCTCCTTGTGATGACATTGCATGATAGTTGTGTCACCAATCTGCTGTAAAAACATGTCTGGTCATGGGGAAATATCACTGTGTTTGGTTAATAGAAGGGTTAACAGTCAGTGCCTAACGTATGGTCAGTACAATTCTGAGGCAGTAGTTTATGAAGCAGAGGTTGTGTCCAATACATGGAAATATGTTGGAGCAATGGAGGGTACCTTTAAACAACAGGTCCTTTTTAAGATCCCAGAGAGGCGCACTGTTACAACATTAACAGCTATATATATGGCGATTAAAAGAAGAGGGGATGCCATACAAAATTAACTGGGGGCTGGTGGAATAATCTAGGTCATACCTCAATGGGAGCAACACAGTGCAAACTTTGCTTGACCGAGAGGACAATAATTGTAATAGATTCATGTGATCCAGGTGCCTTGAATTCAAAAAGTGAAGATTTAGCTGATGGTCTCATATCTTCAGAGCCAAAATCCCAGTCCATCTGTGACACACTGACCACTGGAAAAGTGACATACCTGTTGGAGTATACAAGAATATTAAGGAACTATCACACCCTCTGTTTTTTATGTTTGGGGCATACATACACAGGTGTACATGGATGTAAGCATATAAACACACACAAATATTCTGCAATTCATGCACAAGTACCCAGATTTTCTCCTAAAAATGCTCCTGATTAAAAAATGTTTAATGTAGAAGAAAACATTCATATATGTATGTGCATATATATACATACATACATACATACATATATATATATATATATATATATATATATATATATAAATTAATAGATAGATAGATAGATTGATTGATTGTTTGATGGATTGGTTGATAGATAGATAGATAGATTAAGACAAATAGAGACAGATGCTTTAATAGATAGATATGTGTGTGTGTGTGTATATATATATATATATATATATATATATATATGTACACACACACACGCACATATCTACACATATTGTTTACTACTTCACTGGATCCGCTATATATTAGCCTTGTAGGATTTAAAATTTTCATCTCATCATTAATTATGTTTAAAGTTGCCTGAAGGCATTCATTTGAATCGGCTTGAAACTCCACTTACAAATCTATGAACATTTAAATTCACATTTAACACACAGACATACAAACACATATATGTATATATGTATATGTATATCTATATATATATAGTTTAAAAATATAGCAAAATAAAATAAAATACGAAAACAGGTTAAAGAGCAACAAACAAACAAGGTGTATTAATTCGACACTGAGGAAAAATAGAATGTATACACACACACACACACACACACACACACACACACACACACACACACACACACACATATATATATATAAATATATATATGTATGTATGTATATATATGTCTTTATTTATCTATCTATCTATCTATTTATCTACCCTATATGTGTGTGTGTATATATATATATATATATATATATATATATATATATATATACAGAGAGAGTGAGAGAAAGAGAGATATGTATATATGTATGTATCTGTCTATCTATCTATCTATCTATCTATCCTTCTATCATCTCTCTCTCTCTCTCTCTGTATATATATATATATATATATATATATATATACACATATACAAATGTATATACATGCATACTTTTATGTGTGTGTGTGTGTGTGCATGTATGTTATTCTACATAAAGAATATAATGAAATGGTTTAGAGATTTAATAATTATAATTATTTCAGTTCAATCAGAATTTAATAATAGCAATTATTCTTAACTAGAGTTTACATTAATTAATTATAATGAGATTAATGTAGCTTAAGTGTAAATGTATTACAATGTACGATATTGTACAGAGTAGATGTTGGATACACCTTGCCTGGCAGGGTGGTCACAAATGGAATGGTCATCTTGCTCAAGGTTTGGTTGGAGGACATACACACATACATACATACATATATAACTGATACATACATATGTATCATCATCATCATCATCATCACATATGTATGTGTGTGTATAATTTTCTCCTCTCTATCTATCTATCTATACACACACACATACATACATACACACCTATATTTCTACTTATGAATCTATTTAGCTATCTACAAAGTTGTCTTTGCATCGTATCGCTCCGTAAGTCTCTCTCTCTCTCTCTCTCCCTCCCCTCTCTCTCTTTCTTTCTCTCCCCCTCTCTCTCTTCCTTTCAATCCATTCTCTCTTTCTCTATTTATCCATCTATCTATTTATCAATGTGTGTGTATGTGTATGAACTCACCCATGCACATGCATACATGCCATTGTGTATTGCTGCATGTTGGCATATGTAATTATCCGTATATAAAAGTATGTGTGTGTGTTTGTGAGTGTGTGTATGTGTGGGTGTGTATAAGTATTTATATACTTCTATACAATAATGTTTACACACACAAATAATTGAAGTGTTCCAATTACACTTGGCTGAGTAGTGGTGGGTTGGATAAGTTTGTAAAGTTAGGAGAGACCCTCTTGGCAGCAGTCCAAGATGATCAGCTACAATTTGGCAGGGGCAATATCTTACACAAAGGCATCTTTCCCTCATATAGTCAGCATTTTATAGTAGATGATGGGGAAGGCCCTGTTCTTGGTGTTGCTGGCACCATTCTTTAATTTTCCTGCTGCAAGTAAATCACTTGGCACCTTTAAGGTTTTTTATGTACTTTGGTTGTATGAAAGAGCTTATTGCTCATATGTTTAGTTATCTCGGATGGATCAGGGCTGGGGAGAGCAGATTTACTGCCAAAAGTGCAGAGGATTGACACGAGCAGCAGAACATTGAGGAAAATGTCGTGCAGTGTTTATTCCCGCATTCTACATTCTGAGTTCAAATCCTGCCTGAGTCAGTTTTGCTCTCGATCTCTTCAAGGTCGATAAAGCAAATCAATAGCCTTGTATTAGGATTGATTTAATCAACTAACCTCCCCCCCTCCTCAGTATTTCTTGTCTTGTATAAAAGGTGGTAAACTTACACAATCATTAGCACATCAGGCAAAATGCTTTGCATCATTTTGCCCATCTTAATGCGGCGAGCTGGCTAAATCGTTAGCACACCGGGCAAAATGCTTAGCGGTATTTTGTCTGTCTTTACATTCAGAGTTCAAATTCCACCAAGGTCGACTTTTCCTTTCATCCTTTTGGGGGTCAATAAATTAAGTACCAGTTATACACTGGGGTCGATGTAATCGATTTGTCCCCTCCCCAACAATTTCAGATATTGGTAGTAGTTGCTAGTGGTGGTGTTAGTGATAGTGATGATGGTTGTGCTAGTGGTATTGGTGGTAGTTGTGGTTGTATTACTAGTAGTGGCAGTTTAGTCCAGGTGATAGCTGTGACAGTAGTAGTAGTAGTAGTAGTAAATGTAGGTGTAGTGTTGGTGGTGGCGGTAGTGGTAGCAGGTGATGTACTTCAGCACAAGCTGTACGTAATGTTTTTCCGATAAATATTAATAAATCTTTTATAGATATTAAAACCACCACCACTCATCATCATCATCATCATCATCATCACCACCATCATCGTAAACATCACTACCTTTCATAATCATCATTGTCATCATCGTCATCATCATCATAATCATCATCGCCATCATCATCATAATCATCATCATCATTATCATAATCATCATCATCGTCATCATCATCATCAAAATCATCATCATCAAAATCATCATCGTCATCATCATCAACATCGTCATCATTATCATCATCATCATCACCACCACCATCATAAGCATCACTACCTTTCATAATCATCATCATCATTGTCGTTGCTGTCATCATCACTGTCACCACCACCACCACCACCACCACCACCATCATCATTATCATTGTTTTAACCTGCCTGCTTCTGTTTTTCCTTTTTCCTCCTTTCTGCCTTGGGTTACATCCTTGTTCTTCCATACATAACGTTGCCCCTTGGTCTCATTCTGTGATCCACTTGTTCTGTGGGGGCCACACTGTCGTGAGTTCTAATCCCATCCCTTTCCCTGCAGCCCATGTCCTTCTCAGTCTCTCCCCTCACACGGCTCCTTCAACCTCCACTGCCCCTCCTCAGCATTCTTCCCACCATCGTGCATTCTCCGTGCGCTGTAATTATCTTCTGCACTCATCATCATGTATGTTAATATAACAGCCTAATTAGAGAGAGAGAGAGAGAGAGAGAAAGAGAGAGAGGGGGGAGAGAAAGAGAGAGAGAGAGCAGGGAAGGGAGCAAGGGAGAGTGAGACAAATAGAGAGAAAGAAAGAGAGAGAGAAAGAAAGAGAGAGAGAGAGCAAGGGAGGGAACAAGAAAGAGTGAGACAAATAGAGAGAGAGAGAGAGGGAAAGAGAGACACACACACAAACACACACACACACACAGAGGAAGAAAATGAGAGAGAGAGAGAGAGACAGACAGACAGACAGACAGAAAGAAATGAAAATGGTTGTTGATGTTGTTTTGTCATTTCTGATTTGGCAGACTCCTGGTTAAAGGCTTTCCAATGATGACCACCCCATCTTTTATTCAAACATAGATTGAATAAAATCATTATCTTTTATGTAAACGTGTCCTTCCATATTTTTAAGCTGGATGTGATTTAAGGGATTTCTGGCAGCTATTTCTAGCAGATCACACACCATCAGGAACCTGCTTCGTTTACTCTCTCTCTTTTCAAGGTTAATTAAATAAGCACCAATTAAATGCTGAGGGTTAATTATGCTATCTTAAATTGACATTCCTTTGAGTAAATTGATGGTCTTGTAATCACAGAGGGAGGGACAATGCCCATAGCTTTTTGTACATGCTCTGAACCTGGTGGATAGCAACGGTGACTGTCCTGCTGGTTGGAGGGCTTTGAGTTGTCTTTTATCTTTTATTTCTTTCAGTCATTGGACTACGACCATGCTGGGGCACCACCCTGATGGGTTTAGTCAAACAAATTGACCTTGGTACTTAACTTTTAGGGTCAAGAGCTGGTGTTTTACCATTCTCTTTTGGTGAACTGGGGATATAAACAAACCATCAGCAGTTGTCAAGTGGTGATGAGGAACAAGCATAAAGACACACAGACACACATGCACACACACACAAATAACAAACACACACACATGCCAAGTCCTTTCCAACCAGGACATCATCCCTCTGGAATTTCCTTCCTTCGCATCACTTTCCTGCAAGAATTGACTTGCAACAGTTTCAATCAATGTTCTTTGACCATTTTTTAACCTAAAGATCATTTTGATTCTTATTTTACTCTTGTGGCCCCCTCTTATAAGATATATGATAGAGAAACAATTCTTAACCCTTTTGATACCAACCCGGCTGAAACCACTTCTGGCTCTGTAGTTCAAATGTCTTGTTTTCATAAGTTTTGAATTAAAATCTTCCACCAAACCTTCGTCACAACTTATGCTCCTAACCCTAGCTTAATGATAACTAAGTTGTTTTACTAAATTCTTTGTTATATCTAAAATTAATTGAAAGAAACACAGAACATCTCAAAATAAGTATGGTTACGAAAGTGTTAAGGGTTTTGTGCCCGTCAGTTGAGAACCATTGGTCTAAATGGAACATTAATGGTCCCAACTTGAGAGGCTTTGCAAATGCTATAGGCACTGCTCCCTTCCTCTAAGGATCTCCCATGTTAAAAAAAAAGAACAAACCCCAAAACTTTGCATTCATGTACTTTTGGGTTCAGTCCCACTGCAAGGCACCTTGGGCATATAAGGAAAAGGTAGGATGATCACAGTCAGAATGTCTTTCATCATGGGCATGGTGGATCAACGCTGTTCCCCGCCACACACCAAAAGCTAAATGACAACAACAACAACAACAACCATAGGTGGTTAGGGATTGGTGAGGTGGAGGTGTGTGTGCTATAACAACAAGTTAAAGTGTTACATGTTTGAGATAATTGGTTTGTTGGGTGGCTAGACAGGTGGCTAGCTGAATAGTGAGCTGGGTGGCTGGGTAATGAGCTGGGTGGCTGAGTGGTGAGCTGGGTGGCTGAGTGGTGAGCTGGGTGGTTAGGTGGTGAGCTGGGTGGGTGACCAGCTGAGCGACTGGGTGGCTGGGTGGCCATCTGAGTGACTAGGTAGTTTGCTGGGAGGCTCACCGACTAGCCGGGTGGCTAACCAGGTGGCTAGGTTGCTAGCTGAGTGGCTGGGTGGCCAGCTGGGTGGCTCAGTGGCTAACCAGATGGCTGGGTAGCTAGCTAGATTGCTGAGTGACTGGTTGGCTTAGGGGCTAACTGGGTGGCTGTGTGGAATATGAATACCGCAGCCTCTTTATCTCATCAACCATCATTCAATTATCTTTTTCAATTAATTTTTGTTTGCTATCTTATTGATTGATTTATTTATTTTTGTTGTTTTTTGTGATAGGAGCTTTACTTTGCATTTTCGATTTTCCATATCGTCAATAAAGACTACTACTACTACTACTACTACTACTACTACTACTACCACCACAACCACCACCACTACCACTACAATATCACTATAGCCACAAGCAGACCACAAAAGCACCCCACCCATCATATCAATTGTTACCACTTCCTGCATCTCAGTACTTCTACCACTACCCTGACTACGTCACCCATCACCATACTACTACATGCACTCTATCTTCACACCTCTACAATACATCCGACTATACTGTCAAAGCCATAACCACATTACTATATCCATATCCACAACCACTCATAATTAATACACCAATATAACATCTACCACTCTACTATGGTCACCACCATATTACTATAAGTACTACAACATTACTAAAGCCACTACTGCACTACTACAGCTGCTACCAACTTCACTACTGTACACTCAGCTACAATAATATTTCAGCCACCACTCCAGGCAGTGAACAGGCAGAATGGTTAGCACACCAGGTAAAGTGCTATGTGGCACTTCATCCGGCATTATGTTCTGAGTTCAAATTCTGCCAAGGTCAACTTTGCCTTTCATCCTTTCAGGGTTCATGAGGTGGTTAAAATATGGGCTTCAAATTTTGGCACAAGGCCAGCAATTTCATGTGAGGAAGCTGATTAGATCAACCCCAGTGCCCAACTGGTACTTACTTTATTGATTCTAGTGATCAATGAAGATCAACTGGAAAATCTAGTCTGAAGATCTTTTCAGCTTCACCCTTTAGGATCTAAATGAACCGTATCTGGCCAAAATATTCTGTTTTTATGTTCAGACTGGCTCGATCTGGCCTCTCATACCAACCCTACAATGCCATTCCAAAAATTAACTGGCACCTCATCAAAATCTCAAAGCTATGAGATAACGCATGATCAATTAAAACAAGGAGACTAAACAATCATTTCATTTGAGAGAGTAACATAAATGGCAAAGGGTTAAAACTACGAACAACTGGCAGAAATTTTAAAACTGGCAGTGCTACCAAAGACATTTCTGGTTCAGGGTAAATGTTACCTGCACAGCAATGCCATCAGTTTGGTTTGTCTAAGATGCTCACAAGATGCTGAAACCGTCTTGCATGTGTTCATTTAGTGTCCAAGTATTGTTGACTTGTGGAGTTTTGTTGAACAGCTGTCGTATCGGATAAATATGGTTTTTAGCTGAATCATCTTGAGAATTGCACTGCTGCCTTGCTTTGGAATGGCAAATAGTTTTTCTTTCTCTGATGGTTGTAGCAAAAGATATGGGAGGACATAACTGAAAGAACTGAGGTCATTCACTTTCGTCTCATGCCTAGTTTTTATTATTTATGTTATTTTTTCTTTATATTCATAAGAGAAAGTATAGGGTTGTGAGATCCCTTTAGCTCTGTCCCACCACAGTTTATTCAGTCTCCCTAGTCTGGATGCCACAAAATGCACCTAGTACATTGTTTAGAGTGGTTGGGGCTAAGAAAGGTATCCAGCCATAGAAACCAAGTCAAATGACTCGTATGTGTACCAGTCTCTGGAAGCAGCAGCCTCCGATGAGAAATGATTTCAACTGTGATGACAACCTGTCCAACCCATGCTGACGAGGGGTGCAAACATAAAATGATGGTGACGATGTTAACGATGACAATGACGGTGGTGGTGGTGATGATGATGATGATGATGATGACAATGGTGATGATGCCCATGATGAAAACAGCGATGATGATGACGATGACAATGATCATGATGATAATGATGATGATTGTTATTTTCATGTGCATTGCATTTGCGAGAGCAAGACTACCAAACGAGGATCTGAGTAACTTGGTGCAAAATTTATATAAGAAGTAACATCACAACATCAGTGTTTTTTTGCTTTTCCTCAGTTATTTCACCAATGTTTAAATCCTTTGCTAATGGTCATCGGAAATTTTGCCATAAACATTTTTGCCGCAGGAAAATTCACTGAGAAATTTTACTGCAGGAAAATTCACCGTAAAAAAGAATAAATCTGCAGCAAAATGTGCATTATTTGTGCAGCATTACTTGGAATTTTCATGTTTTTGAATGACCTCATTACATTTTTTTTTATGTTTGTCATTGAATAAAGACTTGACTATTTAATTCTTTTATAAAACTTTTTATCATTCTTTTTTTTTTTTCATTTAAAAATTTTTCTGATATGATACATTTTATTATTATCTGTACGATGAACTTGTCTTTCGGCGAATTTTCCTGTAAGGTGAAATTTCTTTCTGTGAATTTTCCTGTGGCAAATTTTCTCACTACAAAAATGTTTCTCGCAAATATTCCAGACATGTTTGCTAATATACAACAGCAAAAAGATAATCAATACTATAACATGGGTTTCCACACAGTTCCCATCTAAGAAGTGCTGTTAACAAGGCATTGGTGAACTAGAGGTTAGTATAAAAGAAACTCACCCAGGGTACTGCCCAGTAAGATTGAACCCAAAGCAAACTTCTCAACCACACAACCATACCTGTACCCACATTTAAATTTCTTCGTTTGAGTAAACTCCTCATCGACAAATTTGTTTCCTTGATCTGCCAATATAATGTCCATGAAGACAGCGGATGGTAGCAATGGTAGAACATGAGGCTGCATATCTCGTAGGATTTTCTAATGTTCTGAGTTCAAATCCTTCTGAGGTTAGTTTTGCCTTTCATTTATCTGAAGACGGGGGTGGAGGCAGCCATGTAATGAGTACCAATCATGCACTGGGGGAGGGGGGGGTCAATGAAATCAACAAAATCTCCGTCTTTCAAGATTAGTAGTGTTGTGCTAATACAGGGATTCCTTATGGCATCTGTGTCTCTGTGATGTAGAGTCGCTCACACCATTGTTGTTGTTTAAGCAAGACTATGATCAAAGGTGTTCCAACCATGCCAGCCCATCCTCGTTTGTTTTCTTCTATATCTATTTTTTGTTTTGCTTCGTCAGGCATGTTATCACTCCCTTACATGTTTACTTTTTTTATCATTTCCTTATTCCAGTCATTGGGCTATGGCCATGCAGGAGCACTGCCTTGTATGGTTAATCAAAAAAATCAATCCCAGTATTTATTTTAAGTTAGTGGTATCATGGTACAAGGTCTTCCACACAGTATCCCTAATGCTCCAATTTGCACCACCAAACCTAAATACTGTAACTGTTAATTTAGTTAATGGTAAGGAACTAACTCTCCCCACCCCCTACATTATCATCAATGTAGAAACCATTATTTGAGTCAGTGCTATGCTACAACGGGAGCGGGGGGGGGGGGGTGTTCTAACACAATACCATCAGCATGGTAACAATTGATTAAAAACTGCAATATTGAACATGAAGATCGTGTATGCATTGAATAAGAATTTGGTGGAAGTTGTTAACATGATTCCTGCAACTGTTATCTCTTTGATTATGTGGATCGTTTGAAGAAATTCCCTGATATTCAAACAAAAAGACACAGTGGTGATAGGAAATAGATCTGCTTCCTTTGGAGGCTCCGTTTGATCAGCCCCAACCAAACAGCTTAACCTGTCACTTTCTGAGGGTCATGAACACATTCAGGACTGAGGGTCAGGCATAAGCTTAAGGCTAGGACTAAGGATATGCTTTGTGTTATTAAATTTAGGGATCATTATTAGAGTTAGGAATAGGGTTAGGAATTGATATATGAGGCTTAGTTTGCAAAAATATTTGTAAGCCTATCTCTGTTGGAATTTATTCTTTTCCTCTCTCTCTCTCTCTCAGGTGGAAGGTTAATCTTAAAACATTCTGTTTCTCTCTCTCCTTGGCATTATAAACTTCTACAAACTCATAGATGTCATCTTACCATTTTTGCCGAAACAAACCAGCACCATTTTCTTCACACTTCATTTCTTTTTACTTTTTTCTGAGACAATGTGCAGATGACATACGTGATGGGAGTTCATTATGAAGAGAAAAATGTTAAAAGGTCTTAAAAGTCAACTAAATTGTTGTGCTTACAAAATATACAGGTGACCATTTGTAGGGTGTGCGTGTATGAGTAATTTGAGAGCAGACTGGTCAAGGTAATGTGGGGCTATGAATCAACCGAATGAAAATCTCAGGAAACAAATAGGGAGATCAGGATATTGTGGGATAAAATCAGAAGTAATCGAGTTTGGGTCCTATGTTACTAGCAGTAAGAAAGTCTTCCTTACAGTGAAGGGGTTAGCTTGGACTATCTGTAAGAAGCTTCACATCTGGCAATCAAGTATTTTAAAATCAACAAGGCTTGCTTTCTTCAGGTCTTGTGTAGAATGCATCGTTCTCTATGGAATGAACCTGGTTTATGAAGAAAGAGTGCCAAGATTAGGATTAGGATTCAAAACATCTCATGGAATGGAGCATAAGAGTAAAGAGGAAATCTATGGACTTCATGTTACATTTTCTGATTGCAAGCTCCTCTTTTACCAGCTCCACCATTCTACAACCATTGACATCACCGCCAGCACCACCAATTCAACCATCCATGACCAGTGACATCATCACTAGCATAATACTAGCTCAATGATGCAGAACCACTGACATCACACCTGATACCCATACCTTCCCCCCCACTCAACCATTCCATCGTCATCGACATCACTTCTAGCACCATCAATACCACGGGTGCACCAGCCATCAGCTCGACCATTCATGACCACTGATGTCATCATAACCATTTTCACCATCAAGAACCATCGATATCCCTCCCAACACCACACCACCACCTCCACCATATTTGGCCTTGACCACTGCCATCACCACTGCTATCAACGTCACTGCTATCCAACCACCACACACCTCTGCCACCACTACCACCATCATCATCATCATCATCACCGTTGTCACAATCAATGATCTTGTTACATCTAGCTCTCCCCATCTCCACCCCCTCTCCTTTGTCTTAAGCCATTTTCTCTAATATACAAATTATATCAACTTCACTGACAACATCCAAACTTTGTCTTCTTTCTTTTTCCTTCATTCTTCTATTTTTACTTCCTCAACACATATGCACACACACGCACACACACACACACATACACACACACAGGACAAAAAAGATGCAATTAACAACACGAAACGAAACAAAGCCCCCAAAATGCAAACATCTCTACAAAGGGAGAATCGCTTTCTTTGTCCTTTCAACCAAGGAGAGAAGATGATAGAGTTTTGATACAACAATTTGTTGAAAGAGAAAAAATATTCTATTCAGAAACAACACCCCCACCCCCCATCATACCTCCTCACCCCCCGCAAAAACAACAACAACAACAAAAGAACCAAAAAAATTCCATTGTTAGTTTTAATATTATTTTTTTCTTCCATATCTATCTCTCTCTTGTTTCAAGTGCAGTTTAGGTCCATATTTTTCATATCTTTTTGTTCTTGTAAATTATTGTAAGAAAAAAATAAATAAATAACCAAAAAGGTTTTCTATTCCAGTGCTGGCATTCTTTCTTTTAGATTCAATATGATCTTTGGCAACTCTTTCTTCAGTTCCTTCAGTTGTTTCTCTGCCATTGCCAATCTCTTTGACTTTACCGTTTCTTCTTCAGTTATGTTATTTAAACCAAGATGATCGACATAGTTACTCTCACTGTCCTCCTGTTTTGCATGATGCTAACGAAAAAAAAAAAAAAAAGAAAAAGAAGAAAAATAATGATGATGATGATAATAATAATAATAAAACAGAAAAAAGCAGTAAACATTCTATTATCTTCCAATATTCTGATCTTCCTGTGAGCTGAAAGATTAATAATTTCTAGGTCTTTTGAAGAAGAATAAAAATAAATAAAAATAAAATGACAGAAAAAAAAATAAGGACTATGATGATGATGATGATGATGATGATAAAATAAAAGAAATAAAATGAAATAAAATAAGAATATGGTAAAATCGAATTTGAGTTGTATGCCAAACGAAACTAATAGCCGATTCCAAAGATGACAGAGCCACATGAAGAAATCTGCGATATGATTAAAGTTGTCAGAACAAATGATTGGTCTGCTAAAAGAATTCTTTACCTTTCACAGATTTCTTAGTATTTAAACTTGAGTCTTTTTCACCGATTCCACCGTTCTGTCATGACTATAATCTATTATGACCGAAAATAGATGGCAGAATCAACCTCAATGAGATTGGCATTTTTAAAAAAAAATTTATTCTGTTTTTACTTCAATTAGATATGTCTAACCTTTTGACTTCTATTGTTTACGATGAACCAATGATGCTAGAAATAGTAGCTAAACCCCCATCAATTCATCTCCTGCTGTCCTCTATTTATTTATTGATTGATTGATTGATTTTTTTTTTGTTTGTTCAAGGCATAAGCATGACTGTGTGGTTAAAAAGCTTGCTTTGCAATGATGGTTTTGGGTTCAATCCCACTGCATGGTACCTTGGGCAAGCGTCTTCTATGCACCAGGCTGACCAATGCTTTGCAAGTGATGGATGGAAACTGTGTGGAAGCCTGTCATGATTGTGCTTGTATGTGTGTGTGTGTGCGTGTGTATCTGTGTGTGTGTTTGTCCTCTCACTGTTTTGACAACTGGTGTTGGTTTGTTTATTTACCTACAACTTAGCAGTTCTGCTAAAGAGACCAATAGAATAAATATTAGACTTCAAAAAAAAAAAAAAAAAGAGAGAGAAAAAAGAAGAAAATCCAATCTGTTTGAATAAACACAGCATGGATGCAGTGCAGAGATTGAAAGAAGAAAGAGGAAAATGTCGTCTTTGATTTACTGCTTGAATAAAAGACAGGATGATCATAGCTGGAGAGCCTTTCATTCTAATCCAGCTCAGTCATTGCTGACCTGGGGCTAAAAAGTAACAATCTTCAAACAGTTTTTTCTTCAATTAGACATCAAACGATTTTTACCTTTGTAGTTTACAAACCTGTGAGGGAGCATCTATGTGGTCATAAGATCTGCATGCTAGACATAGCAGTCAAATCTCTCAAATCTCAACTTCAACATTTTATTAAAAAAAAATTAAAAACAAAAACTTTAAAGAAAGAGGAGGGGCAGAGAAGATATATAATGAAGTCATTGTTGTTTGTTTCCCTGTAAGTTAATGGATGGCCTGGCAGTTCCATCACCAGGTTACTCCATGTTTGCCAGCTGAGTGGACTGCAGTGACGTGAAGTGAAGTGTTTTGCTCAAGAACACAATGCATCGCCCGGTCCAGGAATTGAAACAACAATCTTACAGTCATGAACCCAACACTCTAACCACTAAGCCGTGTGCCTCCACTTTGTCACACTATGTCATGCTAATTATACTTGAGAATTATGTTAAGGATACACATGTCTGTGGAGTACTCAGCCACTTTGCATGTTAATTCAATGAATGAGTCATGCAGGTGATTGAACAACTGCATACTCATCTTAAAATTGTTGGGAGAACTCATCACATAATACTACGAGTTTCTTCACAGCTTCTCTCCATCAAATTCCACTCCCTGGGGCATTTGGTCAGCCTGAAGCTATATTAGAAGACATTCAACCAAAGTACCATGCCATGGGATTGAACCCAGGACCAAAGGGTTATGAACCAGACTTCTTAAACAACTTGGCATGATTGAGGTCTTGGGACTCGAAGTGTTCATCTGACCTATTTTCCCATCTGACCTATTTTCTAGTCTCCTTTCTGATATTCTCCCCCCCCCCACCGCCACATAAAAGCCTCCACCATGAGCATTACCAACCTGTCTTTGATTCTTTGAGTCTCTCTACTCGACCATATTAATTCCGAATGTTGTCATAAACATGTGATGTATTATGTCCTGTTAAATAGTTATGTAATTCTTCATATTGGAGATGACATGCATTTCCTTGAAACATTGCAAGACTTTTCCTCTGCTTGTCTCCCCCACTTTCCCAATTCCTTCCTTCCTTCCTTCCTTCCTTTCCTTCCTTCCTTCCTTTCCCTTTTCCCAACAACCTCAATTCTGCCAAACGGCTGCCAATTGCTGACCCTCTCCCATTTTGTGTAGCCTTTCTAACCAGAAAGATGATACAAAACAAAGATTAGACATTCACACACACACACACACACACACACCACTGCATACACACACCACTGCATACACACACCACTGCACACACACACCACTACACACAAGTAAACACACGCACGCATGCACAAACAAAGGTGTACATTCTGAATCAATAGTTATGAAACGATACTGCAATATTAGCAGAGCCGACTTGTGGTGTTGGTGGCTCTTTCTGGCTGTCAATTAAAAGATAATAAACATCAAAAGATCGAGGTGAAGGCTGGAAGCAAGGAGTGGAGAGAGGAATTATCATCGAATCCAAACATAAGGAAGAAGAAACGGTAACGCCTCTCAGTCAATCATTTATTGATGATCTCCAATTGAAAATTTTCTATACTTCATCTTGTGTATTTACTCATTGATTTCGTATTTATTGTGTAATGTCTGAACGGAGGAACCAAGTTGTGAAAGGCAAAATGTTGGTTTTTATGCTGCTTTACCACCTTGATCTACACGAAATGCTTGCCAGGAATAAAATTGGTAAATCTTAAAAGTCAATGGACCAGTAATTCCTAAAGAGATATAGCCACGGAAACTTGTCAATATTGTGATATTAGAAGACATTTTGGTGCTTACCATTTCGACTATGTGATAATAAATTTATGTTTTAGACTATTAGATTGTTTTACACACACACACACACACATACACACACAAACACAATAATCATCATCATCATATATGTACACTTGCTAACAAAGTTTTACCTGTCCTTCATACTGGCATGGGTTGGATGCTTTGACAGGATCCTATAAGTCAGAGGACTTGCCATGCTCCAGCTGAGCCACATACACCCAGCATGGTCTTGCCATGTTTGTGGTAAATAGACACAGTCGGAAGTGAAGTGATGAGCTACTGAATTCTACATAACACTAGACGCAGATATATTGGTCTCTGCTGTCAGCAGTGGGAGTACTGTGTAGCTGATGAGTGTTTTCTTCATTTTTAGTGAAGTAAATTTAATCAGTTTGCTATCTTGTTGTTAATTACCATAAAGTTGGAAGCTTTCATTGGCGCCAAAGTAAAAACGCCAAAGTAAAAACGCCAAAGTAAAAACGCTTACGGTTCATATTTACAGGAAAGACATGCGAGAACACCATCACACCGTCACACCTTCCTGGTGAATTCTGTTGCCGTGTGAATGTTCTCAGCACATTTAACAAGAGGAAGAAGAACACAAAGTGGCAGAGTAGGGAATGGGTGGCAGAACAATACGTGAGGAAGTATAATGGTGTTTGATGTTATACGTGAAAGTGAAACTAGGAGACGTACATGTTTTGAGGAAATCAACGAAAATAAACAACAACAAAACAGAAAGATAGAGTGGAGGTGGGGACTAAGGTGGGGAGTAAAGTTTATCTCCAATAATTTTGAATTTGGCATTTAGCTAATCCCTTTAATGATTTTGATATGTTTTAAATAATTAATGATGCCTGGAAAATTTGTTGTATAACAAATAATTAGTTATTATTTGCCAACCTGTTTTCATTTCCTCGGTTTTGTTGCTAGAAAAATTTTCAGTTTAAAAGATTAATGAACAGAATGAAGAGAGCTGTGACTTACATAATAGCAAAGACTCGTTAGTTTGATGAAGTTAGCCTCAAAACTCATTCTCTCGTCTTCGTTCAACAGAGAAATAATCAATGACTGTATATTTTAAACTGTTTTTTTTCCCCCTTTTCTTTGCATTTCATCTACTTTCCTCTCTCTCCTCCGTCCCCCCCCCCCCACATTTTGCAATCAATCTATGTTTCTCGTGACCTGACTGCCTCATTATATATACACATACTGACAAGCGCACATATATATACTAGAGTTCATTATACACCCACAAACCCACACGGCACACAGCTTGTTATACGCCCACAAACATGTATACAGCACATGTGTAGAGCTTATGAAAATGTTAATGCAAACACAGGAGAAAGTTGCAGACATCGATTGTACCGTTCGCCACCACCACCACCGCCACCACCACCACCACCACCACTGCCACTGCTGTCGTTGCCATACACCACTGATACTAATACTACCATCGTGACCACTTACCATTGTGATGTGCTAAGCATTGTGATTGTAACTGTTCACCGTCAACACTACCACCGTGACCATGAGCTGCTGTCACTCTTAGAACCACCATTGCCACCACCACCATTGCCACCACCACCACTATCACCACCACCACCATCATTCATCCTTTTCATAACTGTCACTACTGCCCTCACCACCATCACCATCATCATCATCAATATTATCACCACCACCACCATGACCGGCATCAACCCCCACACACACACACGCACAAACACCACCACCACCACCACCAATACCACAACCACCATTGCTACCACTTAAACACTCATCATCATCACTGCTACCACCGCCAGTATCCCCACCTCCTTCACTGACCACCATCACCGTCACACCATCATCACTATCATATCCATCCCCTCCACCACCAACATCACTATCACTCTCACACTCATCACCATCATCATCATCTAACACATGACCGCCACCACTGCCACCACCACTACCACCACCACCAACACCACTGACTGGTCACTGACTTGGTAGTAAGGTTGTGAAGGAAAGTCTCTTGTTTTGTTCTTCGTCCTTTAAATCTTTGGAAAGCTTGCAGATTTTTATAATCCTCAATATCAGGATCATCTGTAGTGTATGAATTAAGGATTTACATTCTCTCCTCAAGATCCCATGTTCAGCCATACTTTGCTCCAGACAGGTCCTGTTGCTCCAATAATTATAGGTATGAAACTGAAAGTGTATCTTGGGTCCTGGATCTGCAAACTATTTATCAATGGCCCTGTATCTTCCCAACCACATTGGTGTCCAGAGGGCAGCTGATTCCCACAACAGAACATATCTTTTCTTTGTAATCCGGCAATAATATCTGGCCAGTTGTGCCTTAACCTGGTGACTGTTTCAATTTCTAAGTTTCACCAATATTCTTTCGACTGATCAGTCTCAATATTTATATATGACGTACATGT